>NW_028161870.1:0-38343 GCF_964263955.1 Coregonus lavaretus
AATTGTGTTGTTGTCCTGGGGCTCTGTGGGGTCTGTTTGTGTTTGTAAACAGAGCCCCAGGACCAGCTTGCTTAGGGGACTCTTCTCCAAGTTCATCTCTCTGTAGGTGATGGCTTTGTTAAGGAAGGTTTGGGAATCGCTTCCTTTTAAGTGGTTATAGAATTAACGGCTCTTTTCTGGATTTTGATAATTAGTGGGTATCGGCCTAATTCTGCTCTGCATGCATTATTTTGTGTTTTTCGTTGTACACGGAGGATATTTTTTGCAGAATTTGGTGCTTGTCCCATTTTATGAATTCTTGGTGGTGAGCAGATCCCAGACCTCAGAACCATAAGGGCAATGGGTTTTATAACTGATTCAAGTATTTTTTGCCAGATCCTAATTGGTATGTCGAATTTTATGTTTCTTTTGATGGCATAGAAGGCCCTTCTTGCCTTGTCTCTCAGATCATTCACAGCTTTGTGGAAGTTACCTGTGGCGCTGATGTTTAGGCCGAGGTATGTATAGTTTTTTGTGTGCTCTAGGACAACGGTGTCTAGATGTAATTTGTTTTTGTGGTCCTGGCAACTGGACCTTTTTTGGAACACCATTGCTTTTATCTTGCTGAGATTTACTGTCAGGGCCCAGGTCTGACAGAATCTGTGCAGAAGATCTAGGTGCTGCTGTAGGCCTCCTTGGTTGGCCCTCCCTCCCTCCCTCCCTCCCTCCCTCCCTCCCTCCCTCCCTCCCCCTCCCTCCCTCCATCCTCTCTCTCTCTCCTCTCTCTCTCTCTCTCTCTCTCTCTCTCTCTCTCTCTCTCTCTCTCTCTCTCCTCTCTCTCTCTCTCTCTCTCTCTCTCTCTCTCTCTCTCTCTCTCTCCCCCCTATCACTCTCCATCCCTTCATCTCCCTCTCTCTCTCCCTCCATCACCCCCTCACTCCCTCCCTCCCTCCCTCCTCCCTCCCTCCCTCCCTCCCTCCCTCCCCTCCCACCCTCCCTCCCTCCCTCCCTCCCTCCCTCCCTCCCTTCCTCTCCTCTCCCTCTCCCTCTCCCTCTCCCTCTCCCTCTCCCTCTCCCTCTCCCTCTCCCTCCCTCTCTCATTATGTATCTCCATTCTCATTGAGCCCAGTACAGGTCAGAGACAAACAGTGTCTCAGCAGCATTATTTACCCAGAAATCAAATCTGCCACACACACTTCCTGTTCCCTTGAAGTGAGACATCCTTTCTGGGGATCAGCTGGAGGGGACCTGACACAGAAAGGAGGCTGAGGAGGCTCCCTGGCCTGGCCACTGTTAGAATAACACCTCCATGCTGTTTCCACCTAGCTCTGACCCAGTCCCCTGCCTGCTGCTCAGGCCTGGAATTGGGGCTAGGTGGCTAGGGAGGGCTGGGATTTGGTGACGAGAGCTACACTACATGACCAAAAGTATATGGACACCTGCTTGTCGAACATCTCATTCCAAAATCAGGCATTAATATGGAGTTGGTCCCCACTTTGCTGCTATAACAGCATCCACTCTTCTGGGAAGGCTTTCCACCAGATGTTGAAACATTGCTGCGGGGACTTGCTTCCATTCAGCCACAAGAGCATTAGTGAAGTCGGGGACTGATGTTGGGCGATTAGGCCTGGCTCGCAGTCGGCATTCCAATTTATCCCAAAGGTGTTCGTTGGGGTTGAGGTCAGGGCTCTGTGCAGGCCAGTCATGTTGTTCCACACCGATCTCCACAAACCATTTCTGTATGGACCTCTCTTTGTGCACGGGGGCATTGTCATGTTGAAATAGGAAAGGACCTTCCCCAAACTGTTGCCATAAAGTTGGAAGCACAGAATCGTCTAGAATGTAATTGTATGCTGTAGCGTTAAGATTTCCCTTCACTGGAACTAAGGAGCCTGAACCATGAAGAAAAGCCCCAGACCTTTATTCGTCCATCATCAAACTTTACAGTTGGCACAATGCATTCGGGCAGGTGTTCAAACCCAGATTTGTCCATCGGACTGCGATTCATCACTCCAGAGAACGCGTTTCCGCTGCTCCAGAGTCCAATGGCGGCGAGCTTTACACCACTCCAGCCGACGCTTGGCATTGTGCATGGTGATCTTAGGGGTGTGCGGCTGCTCAGCCATGGAAACCCATTTCATGAAGCTCCCAGCGAACAGTTATTGTGCTAACTTTGCTTCCAGAGGCAGTTTGCAAC
The DNA here is from genome assembly GCF_964263955.1 of Coregonus lavaretus. Lineage (NCBI taxonomy): Eukaryota > Metazoa > Chordata > Actinopteri > Salmoniformes > Salmonidae > Coregonus > Coregonus lavaretus. The sequence goes on from NW_028161870.1 coordinate 2,177, forward strand.
TCGGTAGTGAGTGTTGCAACCGAGTACAGACGATTTATACACGCTACGCGCTTCAGCACTCGGCCGTCCCACTTCGTGACTGAGCCGTTGTTGCTCCTAGACGTTTCCACTTCACAATAACAGCACTTACAGTTGACCGGGGCAGCTCTAGCAGGGCAGAAATGTAATGAACTGACTTGTTGGAAAGGTGGCATCCTATGACGGTGCCTCTTTGAAAGTCACTGAGCTCTTCAGTAAGGCCATTCTACTGTCAATGTTTGTCTATGGAGATTGCATGGCTGTGTGCTGGATTTTATACACCTGTAAGCAACGGCTGTGGTTGAATCCGCTAATTTGAAGGGGTGTCCACATACTTTTGTATATCTATTGTCTCTACTCTGCCTGAGAGAATGAGAAAAGAGAGGGGGAGAAAACCAGGGGGTCTCCTCTCTCCCCTCTACCATGACAACTCTGCATGGGCCTCTGAGGCAAATGAAGTGGAGGGGAAGAACAACATGAAGGAGGGAGGCACAAAGGAGAGATGGGGAGGATGGGGGGAGGATGGGGGAGGAATGGGAGGAAGGCCCTCCTAGATCCCTATAGCACACAGAGAAGAGAGACAGGGGCCCGGCCCTTTCAAACCAGCAGTGTGTCAATCAGACCAGCCAATGTTAACAATGTTAAGACAGGGCAACTAGGGCTAACGTCCTCCCCATAGTGTCAACCCCCCCACGCCAGTACCTCCCAGTCTCCACACCTCCCTCAGCCCTCTTGTGACCACATGAATCTGCCTAGTGACAGCCCGCCATCCTGTAATTTGCCAATTTGCACGCATGTCAGAAAGCCAGACCATAGTGAATTAGAGAAACACAGGGGGGGGGGGGGGGCAGAGAGATCCACAACAGAAAAGGAGAATGGAAATGACTGGAGGAGAGATGGCGGGATTAAGTGCACTTTGAATGAAAGTTGTTTTCACTGTGTGTGTGTGTGTGTGTGTGTGTGTGTGTGTGTGTGTGAGTGTGTGTGTGTGTGACTCGCTGTCCAGATGCCAACCTTGACTCCCATGATTCTAGTCTCTCCAAAGCCTAGTGGGCCCTCTGTCTGTCACACACACATTATAGTCATGATTGTGTGTGTGTGTATGAGTGTGTGTGTGTGTGTACATGTGCTTGCTCATGTGAGTGAACATTCATGCGTGTATGTGTGTGTGTGTGTGTGTGTATCCACTCTGACAGCAGCACCACGTGTGCCATCCATCTTGCTGTGGGCAGTAGTCAGGGAAGTTGAACAATTCTATCTGCTAAGGGGAGAACTGGGGATAAGGGCGATTATGCGTGGCTGAGGCATTAATCTTACAGCATTATCAACACCTTGCTGCTGCAATCTGTCTCCGTTTCAATCCAGCAGGCCACAAATACCTCCTCTCCCCCACATTTACCTCAAACTTCCACCCATCGTTGACGGTTAGTGGGGAGAATGAATCGTAATTAGCATTAGGCACTGAAACGATAACCCAACCTTATGGGGACATGGGGACAAAAAAAGGCCTGATTCCGTACTTTCCCCCCCACTTTCTCTCAGTAGAATAGGAAATAAACCTGACACACTTGCACATATACACCCATGAAACCTGTATAAATCTCTATCAGGGACCCAGCCAAGCTTGTCTCCTCCCTCCTGGTGAGAACCGTAAAGGAGCAAAAGACCAGAAACACATTTTCTGGATAGTTGGCAGCAAATGTTCCATAATGGTCAGGCTGGGCAACTTTTTAAATTGTATTTATATTTTTTAAATATAAAAACGAGAATTAAAGAGGGTGGCGAACACACGACACACACCCTAAGGAGGGCGATGATTGCAAATCCTGTCGCATAAGGCAAAATGGGAAGCAACAGATGTGGTGCCTTACAGCCTCTTACAGCCCCAGCCCATACAAACACATGTTAGTTACCAAAATAAACACGCCACATAATCGTTCTGCGCTTCTACACAAAAATAACAACAAGTCAGCCCTTGTAAACTCTCCCCGAAAGCCACATTCACATACAGCCAACCTTATGAAGCTCAGAATATTATTATGATCATGGTGTCAGTTGGGAATAGTTCAGTGGTGGCTTTGTCTGCCCTTTACACTTGTCCTGCACAACGTTTTTGTTCTTTAACAGTCCCCATCAATGATTAACACGTGAAAGAGCTCCTCTCGTCTGCCTGAGTGCCTTAAACCAGCCGTGAAAGTGAAAATGAGAGCCAATTCTGTTAAACACTTTACATTATGCCGGCTATTTACCACACCGTTATAACTTTTAGAGTGGCCTTTTAATGTCACACAAAGTAATCTAGCCTGGGGTATAGTTCACCGGTTTCTTCTACAACCACAGGCCCTACAACCTGTCTTACGTAACAGAACCCACCAAGCATGAGATGTTAGTAGAGTGGGCTAGAAGAACAGTGGGTTTGCTTGTGGCTTTTTAAAAGTTGTGTTATTTACACCAGGGTCAAGAGGTCTTGTGGATACGGAGAATGTGATTGATTCAGATCGGGGTGTGATTGTTTGGTGCTTTGTGTTTGGGCTCGACCAGTGGTAGAACAGTTAGCCTCACACACAGACTTTCCACATCTTTTCCTCCACAGACAACCTTAATGTAAATATCAATAATAAACCAACCTATCAGTGTCTCTCTTCTTAAGATGTTTGATCCCTCTGTACTGACTTTAAGTGTTTCTACTGCCAAAGCATAAGGCTCAGTCTTTAATTCATTCATTCATCCGTTCATGGTAATAGAAGCAGAAGTCCTCTTTTAAATATTTAATTTTTTTTATTAAAACAACAATACAATAGAAAGACAATACGCAGGGCCACTCCCATCAGTGGGTGCTCTGGTCAGTGCAGCAGAGCCTCTTGCACACAGCATCAGACTCCTTTTGAAGCATAGAGCAGGATGTCAGCCCGTCAGTGAGAGAACGTACGCTGCATTCCTCTCACACAGCGTAGGTCAGAACCAACAGAAGAGGCTGGATCTGTAGGTGTAAACCCTGCCAGAACCCATCACTGTGTTAGTCATAACCCTGCTCCACCCTACCGCTGCCCTCCCAATGCTAAGATAAAGGATGCACCCCACTGCCTCTGTGACCTGCACTCCTTTCAAACTCCATGCAGCCAGGTCCTGGGCTAAACACAGTGCGGTCTGGGACTGTCACAAATAGCACCCTATTCCTTTTATAGTGCACTACATTTGACCAGGACCCTGGGTAAGGAGAGAGTGATTCTGCCTCTGTCCTACAGGAGGAGGAAGAAGGGGATGGTTACTGGATATCACCATGGTAGCCGGGCAGAGAATCAGTTTCCATTTCACTATGACCTTTCTCCATGTCCCGCCAGTCACCACCACCTCCTTCCTCTCCACTCCTCTCACATCCTCACTGTTCTGCCTCTGCTCCACCTCTCTCTCTCTCTCTCTCTCTCTCTCTCTCTCTCTCTCTCTCTCTCTCGCTCTCTCGCTCTCTCTCATTCGCCAAGCTAGCGGTCATACCCAGGAAGGACAGGCAAGACAAACAGATCAAGTTCACATAGTTCATATAGTCTGCTGTACAGTTGCTAACAAGTTAACATACACATACAGTTGATAACTAATACCTAATACCCGATTGGTTACACAATGTGCTACCAGATTGCATTTTGAACGTTCCACACGACGGTAGTGATACTACAGCATACTACATAACAGGGATGGTGGAATATCTAAATAAAGTATCAAAGTTACAGCTACACCTTTTCCCCTTAGGATGGGAGTCATCCCTTTCCATCATCACATCTATTCATAGTTACAGTGTGGCTGTTAGCATTGTTTAGGGCAGCAGAAGTCACTTTCATCATTTAAGGGATTGTTGTAGTTGTGTCATTGGTACAATACAGGGAAGCAGTTTGTCATGGGCCTGACAGACTCTGACATGCTGGGGACCTACACTGTGAAGGAGATGGCCTCATACAGTACACACTTACAATTAAAACATTATAGGCTGCAAGGGGCACAGGAAGAGATGTTATAATAGATTGTCTTATGATATGGCTACATTGCCACAGAAGGGCAAGGCGTCTCCTGTCAAACTGTAATGAAGAGGGCTGATAAAACAATGGCTCCAAAATACATGTGAATGTGTGTGTGCATGTGTGAGTGTATGTGTGTGCATGACGGACAGACAGTGAGAAAGAGCAGAGGGCATGGTGGACAGTGAGACAGTGACAGACAGACGGACAGGAGACCTCGATGACACACTCTGACATCATCCTGTAGGCATCGGGCCAAGCAGACTCTCCTGTCCTGCCCACTGAAACTAACCCTACAACAGACCAGAAAACCCAGAGGCAGACAGACAGATAGGCAGACAGATAGACAGACAGGCAGGCTCTTGTGTCCCCTTCTGTTCTGTTCTGTCCTGTCCCGTCCTCCCTCCCTGCCCAATGAAACAGAACCCACAACAGACCAGAAAACAGAAAGTCAGGCAGGCCAGGCAGGCAGCCTAATCGCTATTACATTAGCACTCTTCATGCGTTGATAAATGAAGCCATTGTTGTGTGATTATCACAGTTATTCATAGCCTGCTCACTATGGGGATGGTGCATTTGTTGCATTACATAGAAGCAGACACTGCTGGGCCTAGCGTATGTTTCCCTGTCACTGTGGATTACGGCCCAGACCACTGACATTTATAAACACTAGGTCATCTGGCTCCGCTGTACTTGGAGTGTTATTAAATTGTCATTATTTTGGTAGCAACTAAGCTCGGACGGTGATTAATTGAATGCTATTAAGTGACGGAGGATCACTCCCATTTATAAATGCTCCTTTTACAGAAGGAATTAATCACAGACACATTGCAATAAATTGCCATTTGGCTGTGCCTGTGCTAAGCTTTTGCATTAGCGAGATTTTCTCCAATACAAACCACAGGAGTTATGGTAACGTATTATCTTTTCATTATTTCTGGTGACACCGTTATAAAGAATGATTTAGCGTGCTCGCCAACGTCGTGCTGGACATGTGTACGTGTGCTGTACGTGTGCTGTACGTGTCTGTGTGTGTGTGTGTGTGTGTGTGTGTGTGTGTGTGTGTGTTCATGTAAACGAGTGTGCACATGCATGTGCAACAGTCTGAGTTCTGCTGAGCATCAGGCCTTATGATCTAGCCTGGGTCTTCACTAGGAGCCTGGGCCTTCGCTAGGGTTGAATTTTTTCCCTGCATTTTACAAATGTTCCATCCTGAGAATAAATCACTTTTCTCCCTGGTATTTCCCGCCAAAACCAGAAGTGTCATTCTAAAGTATATAAAGCATATAAATATGTTTGGATTTGATTAGAGCTTTGATCTGCATGAAAATGCAAGCCTGAATCTATCTGAGCCTGATGAGGCATACATTAAATACATTTTATGAGCCCTACATTAAAGTCATTTTATGACCCCAAGCCCAAAAAAGCCCAAAAGATTGTGCCGTTATCCAATAAATAGTCTATGATATACAGTATATGTTAACGTACATTACGCACAACAGAAAACATAAAAGCCCATAGATGTAGCTATGCTCTCTTGGGTAAATACATGAAACTAGCTCTAATAGGCTAATCTTTTGGACTTCATTACTGTACTGTACTGTATTATACTGTATTATATGGACTGGATTTACGCACCTCGTTCAAAGCATGAAGCTGGGAGAGAACATGCGGTGCTGGTGCAGGATATGCAGCCTGCAAAGTTACAACTATAGGCTAGAGAATTTGTTTTTGAAATATAATATAACCTATTTTATATTTTTATAATTAGTAGGCTGACGCATATACTTTCATAATATTTCCCCTAATGTTGTGCAACGTGCATATTAGCTTCCTGTTTCTCTCTCTATTGTTGCTTCATTCCTTCCTTGCTTTCAACAGTTAAATGAAATACATTTCGTCGTCTTTATCTTTGTCATTGTAATGACATGCTTTAATAATATAGGACTAGAATAAGATGCAGACGGTTATCACTTCTCTTCACCAGGATTGAATGGTTATGGGTCTGGATAAATAACTGCTGTAGCCTACCACTATCGCCCATTCTCTCTTCTTTCAAACTCCCTGTGACTTCTATTGGCTGCTGTATTTAACATTCAGCAAACAAGAGCTTTCCTCTTCGAATAGTCTATTAGTATAAGAAATGCTAAAAAAATGTCTCACATTTTTTAAGGAGAGAGGCCAGCAGAGCGCAGGTTCGTATTGTGCAAGAGACAGAGGCTATAAGGTAGAAGCTTATGCATAACCCATTATTCATTAGCTAAATATAAGGCTAATACTGCATTGCATTTCTTACCTGAAAGAGGTAGGCTAGGACATCTATATATACTAAACAAAAATATAAACGTAACATGCAACAATTTCAAAGATTTTACTGAGTTACAGTTCATATAAGGAAATCAGTCAATTGTAATATATTCGTTGGGCCCTAATCTATGGATTTCACATGACTAGGAATACAGATATGCATCTATTGGTCATAGAAAAAAGGTAGGCGTGTGGACCACCATTTGCCTCATGCAGCGTGACACATCTCCTTCGCATAGAGTTGATCAGGCTGTTGATTGTTGCCTGTGGAATGTTGTGAGATGATACATGCATTGTGAACTGCGCTCCATACTGAGATGCGCTGTCCATCCCCACCCTAAGAGTTGATGATTGATCATGCAGATAGCATCGAGAAGGCATATACGAGCCAGATTTAGACATTGCATGTAATTTAACAGTTCCATTTCACATCATGCTGTTCATATAAATAATTATTATAAGTTTCTCGCAGTTATTTATCCCGGGAAAAGGGAGTGGATTTGGCCGGGAAATCTCAGTAACCTGGTTCCTGCTATTCAACCCTAGTCTTCACCATACCAGAGAATAATGAGTAGTGACTAGTGTTTCTACTCCACTGTAACCCCCAACACCACAGTCTGCAGTCAGGCCTAGCAGCCAGGGGATGGGGTGTGTGTGGGATATGGATGTGGTGCACTGGTGGGGAGAAGTGTTGGACGATAAGGTTGAGATGTATAGAATCTATTCCAGACGTTCTAGCGAGCCATCAAGCACAAAGTGCCACATGCTGTATCCTCTGTGACATCATCAGACTAGTCCTAAGCCTCTCATTGAGTTGCCCTCTCTTATCTGAGCCCTCCACAGACACAATAGAGAAACATCATGGTAAAGCCTATAGAATAACAGAGACATGTACACAGGCCAGTGGGGCCAACACACAGGGTCTAGGATCTGATCTCTACATGCGGTCTCTGTCAAAAGGGAACCCAGAAGAGGCACAAGGTCATAGAAGGAAAATAAAAGGGGTGTGATGATTTAACCCATTACTGTTGTACCACCATGCTGAACCCCAGATTATTTCTCCAGCCAGTATGTATTTGAGGGATGGGGACTTACAGTAAAGCTCACCAGGAGAGGCCTCTTCCTCTTCATCTTTTAAAATGGCATCTCAGCTGAGATCGCTCACTGGCTGGCACAGGCTGGCATGCAACACTGAGCTCAAAGGTCTTATCACAACTTCTTAATGAGGACACAGGATTTTGTGTTTGCATTCCTCTTCCCCCTCCATCCTCCACCCTCACCCCGCTCACCCTGCTCCGAGAGCCCTGGAATTCCCACCTGACGCCTCTCGACGGTCACCCACTCGACTGATTTGGGAGGTTTGGTTTTGCAATTAGCATCCTTCATGATGTTCTGCTTTAGTGACCCCACCACTGTCTGAAATGGGAGAGGGTGTGGGGTACTCCATGTCACCAAGTGTGTGTGTATGTGTGTGTGTGTGTGTGTGTGTGTGTGTGTGTGTGTGTGTGTGTGTGTGTGTTGGGGGGGGTCTCAGGGATTTACTGTATTGGCTCACACTCACAGACGATGGCCTCCACCCCCCCGCCTCTGTGGTTTCAAACAAACTCTTGTTATTTCAGCTTCAGTGAGAGCTGAGCAGGATCTGGACAGAAAGTCTGCCTGCCACTGAGCCTCAAGGGAGTGGGTGGCCAGTCAGTAGCCCAAAACACCTCTCCCCCAACTACCCTTCCCTCCCTCCATCTCTCCCTCCATCCCTCCCTCCATGTTAGGCCCCGGCGGCAGGTATGTATTTTGGTAGAGACCCCTGGTGATTTGATGGACGTGAGAGTTTGAAATGAAAACACACAGCACAGCACAGCAGAGCACCCTGTCAGGGACCGGCAGACATAGCCCCAACACAGATGGAGATAGGAAATGGAACAAGAAAAAATGCATGTCTTTATTGAGGTTTTCCTTTCAATAACATGGCTCTAAAGATAGAGGTTTTGAACTAGTTTCTCTCTATTCTGGGCTTTTGGTAATGTAGATAACCTCCAAAGAATACAAACTGACTACAGCTGGAGTGGTGTTTTGCTTCGTATCACATCACGTCTTGGTTCTTGTATACACCATTTACACACACACACACACACACACACACACACACACACACACACACACACACACACACACACACACACACACACACACACACACACACACACACACACACACACACACACACACACACACACACACACACACACAAACAGGCCAAGAGATAACCATGAGGAAACATGATAACAGGAATGAATGCAATTCAATTCACCAGAAGAGACGAACCGGGCCACACACAGGCCTATGTCCCTGAGGAACTAGTGAGCCTCGCGCTGCTATCCCTTCTCCATTTATCCTTCTCTCCTTTCACCCTCCAGTCCTTTCATAGAGGAGAAAAATAAAATGGAGGAGCTGAGCGTGTGCGTGTGTGTGTGTTTGCGTGTGTGTATGTGTGTCGAGGTCGCCGCAGGATGATCAGACACACTCCACCCAGCCCCTCCATAACTAACCCTCCCTGATAAAGAGAGCAAAGGAATCATTTCCTGTGACTGCCCCTCATTCAAATGGCATGGCGTGGTAAACAAATCAGGCCTGTGGTTATCCATGTAGCGGTCAGATAAGAGGGGAAGAGAAGAGGGACCTCCAGAGTGATGGATCATGCCGGGGGCTCCCAGCCCTCTCCCCAGCACAGCCCTGCCTCCCTGGGATAATAAACGGCCGTGGAGCAGGGGGCCAGATAAGAGCCATCACTCACACTGGCTTCACTGATAAGACACAGACGCTCTCTGTCACCCACCTTGACATTTGTTTTTCATTACACCTCCTCAAACCAACCTGGAAAGTCAACCTGTTTCTTCTCATGTCATCAAGGGGCTCCGCTCCACTCAGGTTTACCAAGGCCGCAGTGCATCTCTCTGGGGTTGAGTTTGATGACAGTCAGGTGACTGAATGACTCACCGGGTCATGTTGAACAGGTCATGAATGGACTGGAGAGTGGAGTTATTTAGTTAATTGTTTTCATCATAATTACTGTATAATAATATAATAATGTATGTTGACATGCGCGTTAAAATGCTCTGTCTAAATACCCTGGGCTAGGGTTATGGTTAGGGTCACGATTGTGGATGAAGCTTGGGTTAGTGTTAGGGTTAGGGTTGTGGATGAAGCTAGGGTTAGGGTTGAACCGGGATGTGAACATGAAGCTAGGGTTCTGTATTCTGTTTACACCTAGAAGCTAATGTATTGTGGTACACCCTCATGAATTTTTACCTGAGTGTTTCTTTCCACCTCATATTTCAGTCTAACAGACGCATTGGATGAAGCTTACGATAAGAAACTACAGAATACGTACCAGTACACCAGAGGTTCTTACCTTTCTAGCTGGCTATAAAGTTGAGCTTAGGCATCAATCAAACCAAAATCTCCTCGAACCAAAATCTTAAGTTGCAAGTCGTAAATAATGCTTTGGAGACTAATATTTCTGACAGGGGTACACAGAATAAATATTTAAGTCATTTTACATTTTGGCACTTTTAATTCCCTGAAAACGCAGAGGCATATCAGGCTGTATAGTCAGCAGTAGTAAATCTAGCCTGCCCTAACGCTGGCTCCACCAGGGTCACTGAGAAGTCAATAGATTTGAGAAGGTATAAAACGGTTACTTTATGGCTATCCCAATTGTTCTACCTTAGAGTTATGTGCATTGTATTACCTCTAATGAAGGGCATAAATTCTCAGTTTACAACCAGACTTTTACGAGGGAGGGAAATTGTAAAACACACGCTTTTTGCGTTACCCATGTTTGTCACCGGAGCTGTGGGGTTCAGAGTGCTACACACACTATTTTCATTATGGAGGGCTGGGGAGAGAGGGGCCTCTGTCTGACTGGAGTAATGGGTCCTGGACCGTGAGAGAGAGAGAGGGTCAAACCGGATCTCGTCCACTGGTCACGGATGACATTTAACAGACAGGGTCCGCACTTCCTGTGATCAGAACCACGGTAATCACCGACCTAATCCACAGGCCTCACAAATCTCTTCTTCTTCTCTTCTTCTGCTGGGGCTTCAGGGATGTGCTGCTGCACCTGATAGTTGTGGGGCACTTTTGCCTTGACCTGACCTCATATCTCAACTCAGATGTTAGCGCTACCTCTAAACATGTGTTCCCTGTATACCAATGATGTGTGTGTGTGTCTGTGTTTGTGTTTTTGTATGTGTGTGTGTGTGTGTGTGTGTGTGTGTGTGTGTGTGTGTGTGTGTGTGTGTGTGTGTGTGTGTGTGTTCGTGTGTGCGTGTGTGCGTGTGTGCGCGTCCATGGCTCGATACCTTTAAAGCTGGGTTGGGGTCAATTCTGAATTCAGTTGTGAATTGCTCATTCATTAAATTCCAAATCTATTCTTGAATTTGAATTAAATTTGAATTGGACACAACACACAGGAAGCATAATTTGAATTGAATTTGAATTAAAGGAAGTAGAATTGTATTAAATTCAAATGGATTATTTATTCTACACATCACCATGGAAATACCATAGAAATCATGTATGGTTATCAATACCATTAAGCATAAGGTTGAAACATTTCATTTTTAAAACTCCTAAAACTATTTGAAATAATTACAGTGGTCTGGATATACATTTATTTTAAGATCATGTTGTGGGTTGGCTATAATAATTCATTATTTCCCTCAATGTATTTAAATATCAGAATAAATACATTTCCCAAAATGCATTAGATCAAACACTGCAGTATGGAAGGGAACAATCTAACATCTCATGATAAAGAAAACTACTGTTTGACAAACTAACAATCAAACTAACATTTGAAATGGTATGTGTATTCTTTGCATTAATAAGTGACAAATCCTTTAGATTAAAGATTTAATGAATGAGAATTTCATGTCTCAGTTGAACAGAATGGCGCCGGAGGAGATGGCTGCTGTTTTACGGGCTCCTAACCAATTGTGCTATTTTGTGTGTTTTTCACATTGTTTGTAACTTATTTTGTACATAATGTTTCTGCCACCGTCTCTTAGGACCGAAAAGAGCTTCTGGATATCAGAACAGCGTTTACTCACCTCGAACTGGACAAAGTTATTTTCTTAATGAGTCAGACGCAAAGGATTTGCTTGAGATACCCGATCAGGCCCAAATCCCCGTCATTCGCATGAATGAGAAGATGCCGATACAGGGGACGCAGGTCGGGGTGCCTTGTGAGAATTCATCGGCGAGTGGGTAACCCGCCTCTACCATCCGTCCTATTGGCCAACGTGCAATCATTGGAGAATAAACTGGATGAGCTCCATTCAAGACTATCCTACCAACGGGACATTAAAAACTGTAATATCTTATGTTTCACCGAGTCGTGGCTGAACGACAACATGGATAATATACAGTTGGCTGGTTTTTCCGTGCATTGGCAAGACAGAACAGCTGCCTCCGGTAAGACAAGGGGTGGCAGTCTGTGTCTATTTGTCAATAACAGCTGGAGCGCGAAATCAAATATTAAGGATGTATCAAGGTTTTGCTCGCCTGAGGTAGAGTATTTCATGATAAGCTGTAGACCACACTATATACCAAGAGAGTTTCCATCTATATTTTTCGTAACTGTCTATTTACGACAACAAACCGATGCTGGCACTAAGACCACACTCAACGAGCTGTATAAAGCCATAAGCAAACAAGAAAATGCTCATCCAGAGGTGGCGCTCCTAGTGGCCGGGGACTTTAATGCAGGGAAATGTACATCTGTTTTACCTCATTTCTACCAGCATTTTACATGTGCAACAAGAGGAAAAAAACACTAGACCACCTTTACTCCACACACAGAGATGCGTACAAAGCTCTCCCTCGCCCTCCATTTGGCAAATCTGACCGTAATTCTATCCTCCTGATTCCTGCTTACAAGCAAAAACTAAAGCAGGAAGTACCAGTGACTCGCTTAATACGGAAGTGGTCAGATGACGCAGATACTAAGCTACAGGACTGTTTTGTAAGCACAGACTGGAATATGTTCCGGGACTCATCCGATGGCATTGAGGAGTATACCACATCAGTCACCGGCTTCATCAATAAGTGCATCGATGATATTGTCCCCACAGTGACCGTACGTACATACCCCAACCAGAAGCCATGGATTACAGGCAACATTGAGCTAAAGGCTATAGCTGCCGCTTTCAAGGAGCGGGACTCTAACCCAGACGCTTATAAGAAATCCCGCTATGCCCTCAGACGAATGATCAAACAGGCAAAGCGTCAATACAGGACTAAGATAGAATCCTACTACACCGGCTTCGACGCTCGTCGGATGTGGCAGGGCTTGCAAACGATTAAAGACTACAAAGGGAAGCCCAGCTGCGAGCTGCCCAGTGACACAAGCCTACCAGACGAGCTAAATTACTTCTATGCGCGCTTCGAGGCAAGCAACACTGAAGCATGCATGAGAGCACCAGCTGTTCCGGACGTCTGTGTGATCACGCTCGCCATAGCCGATGTGAGTAAGACCTTTAAACAGGTCAACAATCACAAAGCCGCAGGGCCAAACGGACTACCTGGACATGTACTCTGAGCATGCGCTGACCAACTGGCAAGTGTCTTCACTAACATTTTCAACCTCTCCCTGGCCGAGTCTGTAATACCTACATATTTCAAGCAGATCACCATAGTCCCTGTTCCCAAGAACACCAAGGTAACCTGCCTAAATGACTACCGACCCGTAGCACTCATGTCTGTAGCCATTAAGTGCTTTGAAAGGATGGTCATGGCTCACATCAACACCATCATCCCAGAAACCCTAGACCCACTCCAATTTGCATACTGCCCCAACAGATCCACAGATGACACAATCTCTATTGCACTCAACACTGCCCTTTCCCACCTGGACAAAAGGAACACCTACGTGAGAATGCTGTTCATTGACTACAGCTCAGCGTTCAACACCATAGTGCCTTCAAATCTCATCACTAAGCTCACACCTCCCTCTGCAACTGGATCCTGGACTTCTTCACACCAAGACAGTCATGAAGAGGGCACGACAATGTTTTTTCCCCCTCAGGAAAGATTTCTACAACTGTACCATCGAGAGAATCCTGACTGGTTGCATCACCGCCTGGTATGGCAACTGCTCGGCCTCCGACCGCAAGGCGCTACAGAGGGTAGTGCGTACAGCCCAGTATATCACTGGGGCCAAGCTTCCTGCCATCCAGGACCTCTATACCAGGTGGTGTCAGAGGAAGGCCCTAGAACAGGGTTCTTCAATTCCGGTCCTGGAGGGCCGAAACACCTCTGTTTTTCATCCTCTCCTTCTAATCATAGGCTAATTCAGACGTGGGACACCAGGTGAGTGCAATTAACTACCAGGTGGAAATAAAAAACAGAAGAGTTTCGACCCTCCAGGACCGGAATTGATTTTTTCTTAAAACTGCATTGTTGGTTAAGGGCTTGTTGGTAAGGTCTACACCTGTTGTATTCGGCGCGTGTGACAAATACAATTTGATTTGATTTGAATTTAATTCATTTGTTTTTTCTGCTTACTGTGGGTTTGACCGATTCAAATTCATGGTTTGAATTTAATTAAATTCAGAAATTCCAAATTGTCCCCAACCCTGACTCTAAAGGCTATTCTAGATGGGAGTCAAGGTAATAGAGGAGAAGCAGGATGTCTTTATGCTCCCATCTGATGTCTGAAAGTGGTAGAAAAGTCAAATATACAGTATGTAAAGTCAACATTCCCCCTGCGTACTCCAGATAGCATGGATTTACACTTCCCTATTTGGCCTTAAACTGTTGTATAATGCCTTTAGTGTTGGTTTGTCCTTTCCAGCTGGTAGAAATATGTGCGTTGATAGAGAGGACACCATCATTATGTCACCCATATATGGGAACCATGTATTGTACTGGAGTCAACAGAGGTAATAAACAATAGTAGCTCTTTAAAGTGAATCTCTGGTCCACGTTATAGCTTATCTCTGCTCTGCTCTGCTCTGCTTTGGTCTCTGTGGTTCCCTACAAGGCCAAGTACCAGGTAGGGGCAGATATTATCTTACCCTGTGAAAACATCCTTCTATGGCAGGCAGCAGCTCCCTACAACACCACTGTGTGTGTGTGTGTGTGTGTGTATGTGTGTGTGTGTGTGTGTGTGTGTGTGTGTGTGTGTGTGTGTGTGTGTGTGTGTGTGTGTGTGTGTGTGTGTGTGTGTGTGTGTGTGTGTGTGTGTGTGTGTGTGTGTGTGGCCGTGTGGCCGTGTGGCCGTGTGGCCGTGTGTGCGATTGTGTGTAAATGTGTGTATGTGTGTGTTGCACAGCTTTTTACTGCCCTGCCCTGCCCTGCGCACGTCACAATACCAACGCTCTGTGAGGTTAAATAGGTTCAAGTTATAAAAAAACAAGGCAACTGATCTGTAAGCAAGCACCTTTTATATGTGCATTTTAAGTGATATCATTTGGTATGTGTCGACGCGTGTTGTATAATAACGCATAAGATCAACATAATTCAAAACTATGCAAATGCTACAGCCCCCCTCTGTCAGAATGGTTAATGTGTCTGACAGAACATGGAAGCTTTGTGGGGAGGAGACAGTTGACAGACACTGGGATCCAAGAGAGAGAGAGAGTGATAGAGAGAGAGAGAGAGAGAGAGAGAGAGAGAGAGAGAGAGAGAGAGAGAGAGAGAGAGAGAGAGAGAGAGAGAGAGAGAGAGAGAGAGAGAGAGAGAACGAGACGTAAGATTGACTAATCAAGCAATTAAATGGGAGGTGATTATGTCATCATTTCTGGGCTCCTGTCTCTCCGTCTATAAAGGTCCTGCTACATTTCACATTCACTCACCTAAATGAATGAATAAAGAGGAGCTAAAAGAGGATTGAAATATCTCACTGGGACATTCTGATTCTCAAACACTCCTTATCTCCCCACATTCAGACCTGTTAATATGATGATGAACAATATTTCATGAAGGGCAACTCAATGTGTCTGCTCTGTAGAGGGCCCAGGCTCCCTCTGTATCCTCTCCATGCCCTCGTCTGTCTTTTGTACCCCTCTCTTTTCCAAAAGGGGGAAGAAGGGAGGGAAAAGAGAGAGAGGAGGGGAAGAGGGTAAAGATAAGCACCACCAACACTTTCTCCCTCATTTTCTGAGACACTCATTTCACCCATTTCCTCCCCCTATCACATCTCTTTGACTTTCAAACATTTTCACATCAATAATCGAGCAATTTCCCTACATGCTAATCCATCAAAGCAGAGGATGGGGCTAATCCTAGTGTGTAGGGCTGGGTGGCGTTCCTCTCCTCCTCTCCTCTTCTCCTCCTCTCCTCTTCTCCTCTTCTCTTTCAGGTGTGTGTCCCCGCTCCCTGGCAGACATTTGTCCCCGCAGCGTGGCACACAAAGCCCCCGCCCTGTCAGCACAGATTGATCAGAGCTCTGGTGTAAACGAGGAAGGCGGCGAACCCCCTATCAATGATGCTCTACATCTGCACCTGAAAATACTCTTATTATCCACAGCGAAACACAGCCACACTCCTCCACACTCCTGATAATGAGAGCTCTGCTGTTAACAGCTCCTGAAAAGAGAGTCTGGTCTTTGTCATGTGTATAGGCAAAGTGCTTAGTGCTTACCTTTAGGATGGAGAGGAGAGAGAGAGAGAGAGAGAGAGAGAGAGAGAGAGAGAGAGAGAGAGAGAGAGAGAGAGGTGAAGAGAAAACAGTCCTTGGTTATATAGGAAGATTATTATAATGTCTACAAATGCTGACATGGTTGAAATTCTGAAGACTCATTTTTCAGATTAGTGGAGCTCTTTTAAAGGGTGCATTTACAGAACAATGAGATTGCCTGTTTGATTTTAATTTTCCGAACAATCTCTCCCAGCATGTAAAGGGATACAGTATGTGCCTGTGTTCTTTTCTCCTGTTCTCTGAAAAGCATGGCGAGGATTTAGCCTGTGAAGACGTGAAGGCAGCATAGCAGGAGCTTCAGAGAAAGAACCACCCTACAGGAGGAGTGTACCCTACAGGAGGAGTGTACCTAGCAGGAGGAGTGTAACCTACAGGAGGAGTGTATCTAGCAGGAGGAGTGTACCCTACAGGAGTAGTATACCCTACAGGCGGAGTGTATGCTACAGGAGGATTGTACCTAGCAGGAGGACTGTACCCTACAGGAGGATGGTGTACCTAGCAAGAGGAGTGTACCCTAAAGGAGGACTGTATCTAGCAGAAGCAATGTACCCTACAGGAGGAGTGGACCTAGCAGGAGGAATGTACCTAGCAGGAAGACATTACCTAGCAGGAGGAGTGTACTTAGCATGAGGAGAGTGCCTAGCAGGAGGAATGTACCTAGCAGGAGGAATGAGACATCGTGAGAGATAAAAGACACAGGCCTCATTAGTAGGACATTTATCATCTCCTGTCTGTGATTTAAAAGAATGACTGTGTCAAATCACTTTAATTACCTCAGGGGAAATCAACATTTGTCATTGCAAAGCAAATGCAAACGCTCCTCCTCTCCTCTCCTACGGTACTAATGCATTCCCGCTAAAGCAGCTAGCAGCATAAGCCTCATTCGCCTGCCGCAACACAGATTTTAATTTCATCCTTAGCGAAACCCCTTGACTGACTGTCTTTCTCAATTCAGTGCTTTTTAATATACACACAATTGTCTCCTCCACTTCAATTAATTACTGGTAATGCTCATTGCGCTAGCTAGGCTAGCCTGGCGCTAACCCTTATTCCAGACACACGCAGAAGGGGATGCCAGCGGTCTTTAGTGAGACGCTGAAGCATGGGAGACATGGCAAATTATTCTTCCTAGTTCTTGATAATTAAAACAGAGGGCCTTACCGACTGAACAGGAAACACGTACACGTGGAGAACAAGAACTAGAGGATGTATTATAAATGTGTTATTACTGCGTAACTGGCCAAGGGCAGGCAGGGTCAAGATGGCTGTTGAAATATGGATGTTACTCTCACACAGCTGGCTAACTCTCCCTCTCAAGTGGACAATCTGGACAAATAGTTTGAATGGATTTTTATTCCTTTGCCGTTGCACTTGTACTTGCCATGGCTGGCTGACATTTTGATTAGCATCATCGGTAGAACAATTGAGGGGTAGCTAGCATTTCAATGAAATGAACAAAGAACTCCTTTATGATTTCTACAGAATATAGGTTTATCCTTGACATCCTTAAAAAGTCCAACACTTCATCTGAGCCCATTTCACCAAGACACCAGTCCCTGGCCACGTTGGATCTCTCAACATAACAGAGTCCACACGGTTACAGTCCTACCATGGGCAGGACTGAGGAGGAACTCTTTCAAAGCGGCGAGAACAAAACAGAGGGAAGAAACAAGGGAAGAAAGAAGAAGGGAGAGACAGAAGCTGAGTGACTGAGAAAGCGAGAGAAAACTCTAGAAAGTAAGGGAGCCGTGTGTGACGAACGTTAAAGAAGCCTCAGAATAAAACAACACGTCTATTTCATACCAGTTCAGACAGAATAGTCTGCCATATGTAAATAGCAGTTCAATAATGAATGCACTTCCCCTCTGCTTTTATTTGCTTGAAGCCCTCGCAGTCACACACACATTGGCACCGCGCGAGACACAAATTAAAGAGCGTTTTAAAGGAAATATTCAAAGTGCGGAGCCTGCTGCCGGAATATCAGTTATTATTTTTGATGTTGCAATTTCTGACACTTTGATGCAATCAGTGAGTAGCCCCAGTATCCAGGCCTCTCCAGGGAGAAAGCTGTCAGGACCGGGAAGCCGGTGGATAGATAATTATGAGAGATCAAACCTTGCTAGTTAGTAGGCAGGAACGGGAGGCAAATGCCAAAAACCAGCCAATGTTTCGCAAACGCTTGTTCAAGGATATCCTAATTGCTATAAGTGGTTCCTTCAGGACTGGCACTTCAAACGCTGCCTGCTGCATGCCGCATGATGTCATCTCTCCCCGCCCGCTCATCCGCCGCTCCCCTCCTGCTCCTCTCCATCTCACAATGGGGTGAATTAGGGAAGAGGGTGAAGGACAACATACATGAGGACAATTTCCTGTCACTGTTGCCCTCGTGAATCCCTACTCCCCAAACACACACATATCATACATGGACATACACACACGGACACAACCAAATGCACACTTATGCACACACACACACACACACAGGAGCTGATATTGTACACACAAATGTATGTGAATGCAAGCACACGTAAATATTCATATCCACACAGAAAACCCAGATCAAGTAACGTATGGTTGTAAAAGCAAGACCTTCTGACGTCCCAATACTGTGCTGGTTAATTCGAAGTGAGGAGACAGTGTGTACTGTCAGTACTGTTTGCAGCACACTCATCCTGTTCCTCCTTCTTACCTCTGCAGTTCAAAGAGAAGGAGAGGGGAAGGTGAGCACAATTAGTTGAAGTCAGTCAGAACAATTTGTCCAACAGCGCAGTACCATGCTAGAGCATCACAGTCCATTTGTAGGTTGTGCAATGACCTTCTTTACCCTGTTACCTCTGTAGCATACATAAAGAGTCTAACCTCTCTCACTCTGATCAGTCTCTCACACTCCAAACCTGACCAATGCCTCATCCTATGCTGTAGTATCTACCTAGAAGACAACTACTGTTCATTACATATCCCATCTAGACATATCCCAGCATCTTTCTATGTCTGTCTCTTCAGCATCAATGGTAATGAAGTCGGTGCAGTCAAAAATAACGATCTCATGTTTAGAAAAACAATCATTCCTTATTCAAGAGCGCTGTCTGACATTCAATTGCAGTAAACCCATTGAGTGTGCTCCTCTCAGTGTGTTGTGAATGTAACAATCTTCTTCAGGGTCATTGATCTTCTCATTAAATTCAGACCCAAAGAAAGCAAACCCCTTTCAAACAGCTCAGGAATTCAGACATTAAACACCCCCTTCACACACACACACACAAACACACACACAAACACACACACAAACACACCATGAAACATCACCAAATGATTCCCCCTCTCCGACAAGAAAGGCAGCAATAAAATGATAAAATAAAGTATATTTTGTTGAAAAGGGTAAAAGGGGTCATTCTGTGATTTAAGCAACACACTTTTAGCATAACAAAGAAGTGGTGAGCCAGCTAATGGCTCTTCATCTGAAGCTGACTATCCTCTCACTGCTCTGCCTCTTCACACTGTGGCCCCCAACAACACCGCTCTGCAGCCATGTACCAAGCCCTGTCAGAATAGAGCACATACACACACACACAAACACACACACACACACATACACACACACACAAACACGCCGCAGAGCCCAGGAGTGAGTGGCCAGGCTCAGTGTAATTGCCTCTCTAATTGGTGATGTCTAAAGGGGGACTCCTCTTTATTTTAGGATGGAACTGTATGCCATCACACAAGGCAAATTACACAGACAGACAGACAGACAGGCTGGAAAACAACAGGAGTGGGAGAAGATGACAGAGAGAGAGAGAGAGAGAGAGAGAGAGAGAGAGAGAGAGAGAGAGAGAGAGAGAGAGAGAGAGAGAGAGAGAGAGAGAGAGAGAGAGAGAGAGAGAGAGAGAGAGAGAGAATGTTTTACCATGGAAATGAGCACTAATGTTTGAGGAATTATTGTGCTTCAGGAGGCTAAACAACAGAGAGAAGAGAGCGAGATAGTCTCCCCTGCCTCTTCTCTCCTCCCCCTCCTCCTCCCTTCATCAGTGCTCCATCAAGGTAGGGATGAGGTCACTCTACACTCATCCAGCGGTGAGAGGCCTCATCTTCCACTCCTTTTTCCATCCTACTTTGATGTCCACGTAACATGAAGAATGTTTGGTTATCAGCTGGTTGTCAGCTCCTTAACGTCTCTCACTGGCAGTGTCCGAATACCCATATTAGCGTACAACATACTTAAACTGCAGACTATGTACTCATCGTCGCATACTATTTAGCACGTACCGTTTAGTAAAAAGTATGCCGTATGCCACGGCCACAACGCAGTAGTGGCTCCTGACTGGCTGAGTAGGTGGGGCGGGGCGGAGCCTATTGCGGGTGGATTTTTTCAAATTCAACAGACATGCATCGCATTAACCAGCCTGATAATAGCTTATTTCCAATTTAAATACATTTCTCTGAATAGAATAGGAATGGAGTTATAGGCCTACTCAGGCTGGTTATAGGCAGACTATCACATTCAACCTATACTGTAGCCCATATAGCCCATCTATCCTATTTAAAAAGGACTGAAAACAGAAACAGATTATTTGGTTCCATTTTGACATATTTATTAGTGAAACCAAAGTGCTGTAACATATATAAATTAAATGAAATAGCCTAGTACAGACACCAAAACATTTAAAATGTTTAAATCAAAAGGCTATTGCACAGAAAAACGTGGACAGTTGGGTGCATCACAAATTCAGAACTGCTGGACAGCAACATAATAAACTAAAGCACTGATCATTGGGAATGAGATCAGAATGATTGCTAATGCTTGAGCCATAAATTAAATAACTAAATAGGTAGCCTAGCCTTCAAAACTAAAACAATCCATATGTTAAAATCAAAAGGCCTGATTAACATGACATCACTAATGCAGCCACATCCCGAGTCCCCGGTGTCGAAACATTCAGAAATTAAAAGATGATTTAGTATTTTGTTTAAAAGCTCTGACGAAGGCTTTGAGAACAAGAAACACTTTTCAATGAGAACACTTTCAAAGATGTAGCCTATGATGCAATACTCGTGATCATGTTAAGGAGAACAAAAAATACTTAGTCTACATTTGAACACCACTGCAGAAGCTTCACTATTCGGCATCTTCCCGATTAAGTAGCCTAGTTTTGTTGTTTGGCTACTTACTTTTTTCGCATACTCAAACAGCCTACTATTTAAGATGCAAGTATGGGTATTCGGGTACTCAAGTATGGGTACTCTCTCTCGCTCTCTGTCATCCTTTCCCCACTCCCCACTCTCCCCAGCTCCTTAACCTCACTCTCTCTCTGTCCCAGCAGAGCCTGTACTAGATCCAATATGGCCGCCCAGTTTCCCAGTCCTGTCTGTGATGGAGTTGATTAATTCCTGTGGAACGCTGGTTTGTCTTCATGCAGTTCACTCAATGACTTCATTCAGCAGGGTGAGGTCACCAGGGGCCTGGCAGTAAAGAGGCTATGCTTCACAGTGAAGGCAGCAGCAGCACACACAGCCCTCAAAAACCCTTTAAGGAAGAGAGGAGAAGAGAGGGAAAGAGACATCCAAGGGTCTGTGGCTCTGGAGTTGGTCTTTTAACAACAGAGAGCAGGCCACACTTCCCCTTTCTCCTGTCCTCTTTCCTGTGTACCATTTGCTCTATAACTTTACTCTGTAACTCTATCACTCTGTGAAGACCAGGATAATTGGCAGGCCAATTAATTATAACCGTGCGCTGTAGCTAGAGAAAGAAGGCCATCAACTATCGTTCACATGGGTAAATCTATATATTTTTGGCAAAAGGATGTGTTTCTTTTTTCAGAGTATCTAACCTCTCATATTCCTTTTCAAATGTTGTATCACCATTTTTGGTTGTGAAGAATATAGTGTTGATTACTGTTATGATGAATAAGATCAGTGGTATTGATAGAACCTGTCCTCTCTCTTGTTGACTTCGTCACGATAATGCATTGCCAGTTGTAACAGAAGTCTCATATAACAATTCCTATGAATTATTAGCACATAGCTACAGCAAGAACAATGTCCCTCATTGGTATACAACCATCAAATGAAGTTCACATGAGTAAAATAATCTGTTTTTGGCAAAAGGATGTGTTTCTTTTCTCAGAGTATCTGACCATCTCATATTCCATTTCAAAATCAGTATCATGATTTCTGTACAGGAAATATATGAATTTCTGTTATAATGAATACGATCTCTGATATTGATAGAACTTGTCCTCTCTCTCCTTGACTTCTTCCTGACATGGCACTGCCGGTTGTAGCAGAAGTCTCATATAACAATGCTTATTATGAGTCTGGAGCCGTTAAACAAGTCAAATAAAAATTGATGTCGCTCACTCCAGAAACTCAATGAATAACTTGGGAATTTCACCCCAACGAACAACATGGGAAAACGACAGAAATTACGAGTGCGAGTAACTCACTCCCTGAGCTTATGGGATTGTAAAATATGACAATTTCTTGAAATGTGTCATAAATTAGACGAATTGCTCACTGCCATCCCTATGATGACAGTTGCTTTCTGTGCCGCAGAAGTCTAGTCACTTCATATAATGTGGAGGCACAAATCAGATGGCCAGCGGGCAGGCACCCCTCCCTCCCTGCCTCCCTCCCTCTCTGTCTCCCTCCCTCCCTGCCTCCCTCCCTCCTTGCCTACCTTCCTCCCTGTCTCCCTCCCTCCCTCCCTGCCTCCCTGCCTCCCTCTCTCCCTGCCTCCCTCCCTGCCTCCCTCCATCCCTCTCTGTCTCCCTCCCTCCCTGCCTCCCTCCCTCCCTGTCGCCCTCCCTCCCTCTCTGTCTCCCTCCCTCTCTGTCTCCCTCCCTCCCTGCCTCCCTCCCTCCCTGTCTCCCTCCCTCCCTGCCTCCCTCCCTCCCTCCCTGCATCCCTCCCTCCCTGTCTCTCATGGGGCTGATAGTGTGCAGGCTGGTTGGGCGGAAGGCGCGGGTTAGCCCGTCATCCCCCCCTCAGACAGGGGTAATGGATGGCGGTCTGCGGCCTGCCTATCCATCCTGCATCCATCCTCTGGAGCATGGAGGGGAGAGGGGAGCAGGGCAGAACGGCGGCCCAGTGGTGATGCACGGCTCTGGGAGCTCATAAAGCAGGCCGTCAGCTGACCTCAGAGGCATTGGGGGGACCGGCGGGGCATTTACGACCGTCACCAGATTTAACAGCCAATAATGACCGGAATAACCGCTTAAACCTTTACGGACCCGTGCAGACGGGCGGGTCGGCGGGGAGAGGGGGCGGCGATGGAGGGGAGAGGGTGATATATTCAGCCAGCGCACTGACAGAGGCCATGTTTCACAGGGAGGGGAATGACAGATGCAGAGAAAAAGAGAGAGATAGCGTGAGAGAGAGAGAGAGAGAGAGAGAGAGAGAGAGAGAGAGAGAGAGAGAGAGAGAGAGAGAGAGAGAGAGAGAGAGAGAGAGAGAGAGAGAGGGAGAGAGAGAGAGAGAGAGAGAGAGAGAGAGAGAGAGAGAGAGAGAGAGAGAGAGAGAGAGAGAGAGAGAGAGAGAGAGAGAGAGAGCAAGCGAGAGAACGCGCTGAGAAATGTGTCTGTTAAACTAGGGCCAACTGGCTTGTCCACCCTCATATGAAGGAATGTCCTAGCAGGGATGGAAATAGAAAAAGTAGTTGAATACAGGAAGGAGAGAGAGAGAGAGAACTATAGGAAGAGGGCACAGAGAGAGAGAGATGGTAGTGGAACATGAGTGTGGAGAGGGAGTAAGAGAGATTGGACTGTGGATTGGACAACATAGGGGACAGAGACATTCCCTAGAAAGGGAGGAGTCTTTGGTGGAGAGAAGAGAACTAGAGAAAAGACAAAGGGAACTGGAGAGGAAAGAGAGAGACACTTTTTCAGTTTCTATAAATACTCTAACATATACCACACAGCACATTTCAAACGGCAGGCAGTCAATAAATCCTTATAAAATCGAAAGGCCCCCAAAGTACATTGACGTCTTCATTTACAATCTTTGTTTAGCAGATTTTCCTTATTTCCTCTTGCAGATGTCGATCCTAAATTATAGCAACCAGCCATCCTTTGGACTAGGATCATAACACCAATTCATTAACTGTTGGCAGCGAGCTAATTCTGATTTTCAATAAACTCTCTAAACCTAATAGAGTACTCATGAAAGGAGCCCCATTTCACAGGCTGGCATGTGTTCAAGCAACATATGCTCACATAATCTCTTAAAAAGCATGATCCAAGTCCAAATTTAATTATGTAATAGCACAAACGGAATCAGAGTGCCGACACAGCACAGAAGAGCATTCTGCCACTCACTCACTCAGCTTCCTTTCTATTCATTTGTTTATTACAATCTATCTACAGTCTCTGTGGTGCTCCACTGCTGCCTTGTGCCTCGTCTAACAGTCAGTCCACTCCGGGGGCCACATAAGGCTTAAAGGCTCTGGGCTAATTTCAGACGGTTATTGTCAGTTATGCTTGTAGGACTATAATACAACCTGTTTGGAATCTCTTCATCTTTCAGAGCTCTAATGTCGTTTTCATAGTAGTATGATTTTAAAGCTTTGATTATAGTTTTCATAAAGGAATACTGCAGGTTTGAAGGCCTTGTCTGTTAGCCTGAATTCAGCCAGTAATTCCGTAGGGTTGGGATTCAGACAGTCCTTATTACACTGAGTCCTGTAGTCTATAAACAAGGGGGCTGGGTTGTGAGGCAGGGGGGTTTGAGGTGTTCCTGGCGGTCAGATGCAGTTTAGACGTCACAAAGGCTGAGGATCTGAGGAGCTGAGGATCTGAGGAGCTGAGCCGAGGCGTTCATGGTTCAGTTCCCTGCCTCGCTGCGTCGTCGTAAGGTTGGTTCATTTACATGTTGCAGCCTTTGGCAGCCAGCAGCCAGTCGGCCTGCAGAGCGTTGAGCCGAAGCTCCTGATCTCTGTAGAACACAGATAAAACTTACTACTCAGGGAACACACTCATTAAAGGTCCCCTCCTTCAGCTATGATACAGTACAGACCAAGACACTGCTGAGGAATAGTAAAAATAGACATAGGAGTACAAAGGGGTTCATTGAGAACTATATCAAAGATAGGTACAGTGTACCAGGTCACCTATTTTCTCTTCGCTTCCCCAAAACAGAATCGATAAATCCATGCGACAAAACTGAGGCATCTTAAGCACCTTACTGGCGACTTTACAGCGAGGGAGTGTGTGCTTGGCACGCAGCAGATAACATTCCCCTCAACACAATGGCTTAATCTCCATGGCACAGGTAGCATTGGGATTGTCTTGGATGTGCACTCTGCTGTTGCCCGGGTTTGTCACGGCATTAGAGCACCCAGCATTCCTTTGTGCTTTTTACCAATGAATTAAAGAGGATTTCAACAGGGAATACTTATCGTAAAAATGTCCAACCTACCCCAGCATAGTATTCTGAGATAAACAAAATAACTTGGGAAGAGTTTTGTGAACTCAGTGTTCCGTAATCAGGAAGGGGTTCTTAAGATTACAACTCTAGATTTAGAAGTTTGAACACAGAGAGTTGCAGTGAACCTTTAAGCTATGTGAGACAGGGTACATTGTGGGAAAGTGCCACTGTTCTGAAAGATGGCTTACTTTGGCAGTTGTATTCATAGCAACAAATCTGATATTGTGCTTAAGATGCAGCAAGTTGTATTGTTTGTAGATTATATATTCAGGTCACCTCTTCAGAAATCTTTTAATTTTTTAATCCATGTAGATGTTTGTTTTGGGTGAAACTTGCTGAAGTGCTGCATCCCCCAGTTGAACAGTAAAAACCATTCCTAAGTAGCTAAGTTACTCTTATACAAAATACCTCAAAGCGTCTAAGATAATACATGTGGATTGAAACGCAATCTGCCTTGCACTTCCTCTCTAAGATAAGTCACAACCATTGACAAGACCTGGCTTCCTCCTCTTATCTCCCAAACACTTGATACCAGAAACTCTGTGCATGAATAAGTCTTTCAAGATTGTGATGTAAATATATCCGGTTAATCACAACAACTAAAACTGCAACAACTCATCCTCCTGCAAACAACATTTTTAAAATGTTATTCTGCTTGCAGTGGCATAAAAATAATGCCATATTTTTGGTAGTGTCAAATCAGCACTCACACTCTCACACAATGCAGTTTCATTTGCACTCCTGTCCCAATCACACTCCTATTCATTTATGAACTGTGAGCCTTCAGTCAAACACCCCATGGACTGATGTGTTTTTAATCTATGATAATCTATTGTAATATTTTCATTTTCACTTTTTTAAGATTATTATTAACATTAATTTAAAGCAAAGACATGATTAAAAACTAAAGACAAAAATGCATTTGGATAATCTTATGCAAAGGCTTTGAGCCCATTTCCATTCCTGAAGGATTTAGTGACACGCCCCCCCCCCCCCCCCCCCCCCCCCAGCACTCAAATATTTAATTTCACAGAGTATATCCCGGGGTATGAGACACAACCATCAGGTCCTTGTTCAGGTTTAATTACTGATTTAAACCCAGTATATCAGCCCTCCAGTCAGTCCCTGTTCTGTTCTGTCTGCTGACTACTGAGAAAGAGAGAGAGAGAGGGGGGGGGGGGGGGGGGGATTGCAGGAACATAAGTCGTTTTGTCTTAGCAGTATAATTTAGATAAGCTCTGTTATCAAGAAATATCCATAACTTGGTATGAATAAAAAACATAATTAACAACCCATACAGATAATTAAAAACACCAAGATTGTGGAATTTACATATGCTTTGATTTTGTGAAAGCATAAATTCCATCCAATGGGTATGGAATATATTTCAAAGTGTATCTATTTTCCACATGTGTACAGTCTATCCTGTTCACCTTTCACTGTCAGAAAAATATTTTTAAATATATTATTATTAAAATATATTTTTGTCATTATCATTCCCCCTCCACACCACAGTGTGGCGCTCTGTTCTGTGTCTCTGGGCTAGGGCCACCATTGGCATGAGTCCTAGCAGATTGAGACGAGCCCCACTCCTAGCGTTCTCCCTAGGCCCCGTCTGTCCCCCTCTCTTCACACTGTTAAACGGCTGTGTGTGTGTTTATGCGTGCGTTGGTGTGTGTGTGTGTGTGTGCATGTGTGCGTGTGTGCGTGTGTGTGTGTGTGTGTGTGTGTGTGTGTGTGTGTGTGTGTGTGTGTGCGTGTGTTTGATTAAGCCCCATCAGTCTGTCAACACACTCTGTTCTGCCGGATGTTCCTTGCTGAATCTATTACGGTGATTGCAGGAGCCAATTAATTTACATTCTGTGTCCCATATCTCAGATGGGGCATATATTTCCACAGATTTTTTTAGGTTTTACTCAGATTCAGATATGTCTTGAAAAGTTGCCGTTTTATACCAGGGGAGGCATTTTCACCTAATGAAACCCAAGATCAATAGAAAGTGTTTCTCTCCTCTCTCATATAGTGCATGTACACAAGGGAAATAAAGTATTATTTTTCATCCTCAAATGTATAATGGATATCATTCTTTATTTAATACTTAGTTCAATTCCATGTCTGCTACGAAGGGGGAATATTTCTTTGGATGATGTCCCTTGTATTACAGGGGGAAATATGAAAGAAGAAGCATTAGGTATAGAGGGATAATTTAAAAAAAGAAATAGAACATTACATTCTGTACCTGTGAAATGATGGTGGGCTACATAGAAAATGGCCATCTCCCTAAAGTATTATACCACAATACAGTTAATCTATTATAATTAAAAAAGCTTGCAGACATTTACATATTAATCTACACTGGCTGCTGCCAACTGACATGTTTCAAATCAAGTGCTCAAGTTTTAAGAAAAGGAAGACGACGAGAGAGGAAAAAGAAGAGGAGATAATGGCAGAGGAGGAGAGAAGAGAGAGATGAGAGGAGAGGAAAAAGAGAGGAGAGCAGCAGCCGCTTCAGGTGCCAGAGCCGCAGCCCTTATCTGGAGGGAAGAGGACCTCTCTCTTATGTAATCTATGATTTCATTCAGCTGCCGTATCAGATGATTGTCTGGGAGAAGAAAAAGCCATTTTGAGGGGAATGGGCTGAACTGACTGTGTGAAAAAGATCGTCTCCCCGCCAGCTAACCCCTCCATGTCGAACCAGCCGCATGCCACCGAAGGTCAGCAGAATTATTTGAGGCGGGCCGTGCCTCCGCCAGAGAAGACAATGATACGGCCTTAACCCTCATTTAGAGGTGCCATTTCCCCACCTGACCCGCCTGCTAAAGTGTTATTTTTCTGTGTTATGAAATGTGATAGCTCTCTGGTGAAACAGGAGTCTACTGGTTAGGATGTAATACCTGGGCATGCTAGCGACAGACCAGACAGGCGAGAGGAGGCTCAACCCCGTCTCTAAACAGCCTTGCTGTTCCCATCGGCACCACGGCGGCGGGGTCGGCTCCACCGCACCACGTAGACAGTTCAATCAGGCTAACCAGCGTTCATTTGCCCACCTGGATAACAACATGATAACACCATAACACCGTAGCATCCAGACCACATCACCGCAGTAAGCTACAGGGCTCAGGGCTGAGATTGCACTGTGTTTGAAGAGGTGATGATAATGTCTTTGTGCATTTCACCCAAACATGTCGTTTTAAACCAAGGCACCACAGAGGCTGTTGTAAGTGTCATAACCGGTTGTTTTCATTGCAGCTCTCCGTCACAGAAGGAGAGAGAAAGGGGGAAGTGGAGAATTTGTATGTATACTAGACCTAGTCATTTTGTTTGTACCTCTTGTACCTCTGCACGCAGACATATCTATCTCCTTGAGTTAACCATCATGTTTAAATATGTGTTTGACAATTACAAACTAAAGTAAAATGCACAATATACTATCAGTTTAATATTTATTAATGTAAGCAGCAGGGTTTTCAATTATTCACAGTGTCAAAAAAATATCAAATGTAATTTGATATGTAAATCAAATGTCAGGAAGTAATGAAGGCCAATCACTGAATATAGGTGCATTTCACAGTCGCCATATACAGTATTCATATGAATTTTCAGATATGAGTAATCATTATCATTATCAATCATTAATTATTGCCTTTCAAAGATGACCACTGTACCTTTCCTTTACCTGATCTAAATTCTGATCTGAAATAACGTGACTCCTTAGAGGAAAATACAATTTTCACATTTAATAAAGTATTTCCTATACGTACATTGATTTGATAGGGCTCATATCCCAGGTAGGAGGGAAACCAAGGCAGGAAAGGGATGGAGTCACAATGACTTTCTATATCCTCAGCAGCTCCATCTAGAGGAGGGGAGAGAAGAGAGAAGAGAGAAAGTAGGAGAGAGAAGAGAGGAGAGGGGAGAGGGGAGAGGAGAGAGGAGAGAGAAGAGAGGAGAGAGGAGAGAGAAGAGAGGAGAGAGGAGAGAGAAGACAGGAGAGAGGAGAGAGGAGAGAGGGGAGAGGAGAGAGGAGAGAGAAGAGAGGAGAGAGGAGAGAGAAGAGAGGAGAGAGGAGAGAGAAGACAGGAGAGAGGAGAGAGGAGAGAGGAGAGAGGAGAGAGGAAAGAGGAGAGAGGAGAGAGGAGAGAGGAGAGAGGAGAGAGGAGAGAGGAGAGGGGGGAGGGGGGAGGGGGGAGGGGGGAGAGGAAAGAGGAGAGAGGAGGGGGGGGAGGAGAGAGGAGAGAGGAGAGAGGGGGGAGAGGAAAGAGGAGAGAGGAGAGAGGGGAGAGGAGAGAGGAGAGAGGAGAGAGGAGAGAGGAGAGAGGAGAGAGGAGAAGAGACGAGAGGGAGAGAGGAGAGGAGAGGAGAGGAGAGGAGAGGAGAGGAGAGGAGAGGAGAGGAGAGGAGAGGAGAGGAGAGGAGAGGAGAGGAGAGGAGAGGAGAGGAGAGAGGGCATGAGTCTAACCTGGGAACAGTGATTGTTACTTTTTACAGTGAACCAAAACAAAGACGGCATGGCATTTTTTCTTAATTTGTCAATATGTATTTTTGGGACACAGGCATCCTCTGGCAGACCCGGGGTGTACTAGTTACTAGGGCATGTACGGACAGTACTTAGCCAAACCACTGAGGGTTTGGACCAGAAAGCGCTCAAGCCCCAAAACCAGGGTCCTCTCTCTCTTCTGTCTTCTCTCTCTGCCTGTCATTGTACAATTGGCTGTGGATAGGAAACCTGAGAGTGTAGATTTGGTTTGACTCCTCTAACACAGGAGTCTCAGACTACTGGCTGCTAACCTACTCTTGTGGTTTACACCTTCATCTGTGCCTGTGTGGATTACTTACTCACCAGCTCTGGTAATGTACTGTATTACACATATGGTACTGTTCCATAGCCTCTTCAACAGAAATGACTTGATTACCGTCACAATAATGTTTATAGAATGTTCCTTTGTTTGTACTAGATTGAACTGAAAATGTTAAACACTCACCTGTAAAATAGTCTCAGTGTATGGAACAGATGCAGAATCCATAGGTATTCCACTGGTCTATATTGATAGAATTGAAATGGTCTGTAGAACTGTAAGCTGCCTCAGAACAGTAAACCAGCTAATCAACCAGGACAGGCAGCTGACTCCTTGGTATAATGGCCCACTGTTACCCCTGTAGTGTTCCACTAATAGGAGTCTGAGGCAATCTGGCTGGATACAGTATGTCAGCATGCCTGCAGGGAGTATTATTCGACTATGTAAATCATATCGATCACATTTGTGAATGCGTTGCTCAGGTATCAACATGGTCGCGTTAGAATGTCAAAATAGGGCATTGTGGTTATATGTCACCTATGCTGAAAATATGAGTTATATCACCTATGCTGAAAATATGAGTTATATCACCTACGCTGAAAATATGAGTTATATCACCTATGCTGAAAATATGTGTTATATCACCTATGCTGAAAATATTAGTTATATCACCTATGCTGAAAATATGAGTTATATCACCTATGCTGAAAATATGAGTTATATCACCTATGCTGAAAATATGAGTTATATCACCTATGCTGAAAATATGAGTTATATCTATACTGAAAATATTAGTTATATCACCTATACTGAAAATATGAGTTATATCACCTATGCTGAAAATATGAGTTATATCACCTATGCTGAAAATATGAGTTATATCTATACTGCAAATATGAGTTATATCTATACTGAAAATATGAGTTATATCACCTATACTGAAAATATGAGTTATATCACCTATGCTGAAAATATTCGTTTAACACCTATGCTGAAAATATTACTTACAGTATATATCTGCAGGTATATAGACAATCATCCTAATTCAATGATGTAATGTACAGTAAATCTGTACTTCCTGTGCAGTGTAGAATCCCTCTCCACCTCTCCTTATGACGGGCTCTGTGATTAACCGATCATTCTGACAACCCCAGCAGACACACAGTAGGACAGGCTGAAGTACAAAGCCCCTCTTATTACAGAAAACCCCTCAGAATAGCCAACGGCGTGGATATGGTAATGATTCAGTACCTGTACTGCACCTCCACGGAGACCAGACGGACAAACGAACGCACGCACACACACACACAAACACACACACACACACACACACACACACACTTATCTCTCTCCCATTCCCCTTATCCAGCTGAATATGATGACTGGCTTTGGGAGTGACCTCCAGCAAAGGACGGACCCTTGTTCTGCTCTGCTCTCAGCACCCTCCCCTTCTCCGCCTCCCCTTCTCCTCCTCCCCTTCTCCTCCTCTCTTTCTTCCTCCTCTCTTTCTTCCTCCCACCAAATGAATTTAAAAGAGTGTGACCTTGCTGTGGGTGTGGGAGGGAGATGAGCTACATCTTGTAACCAGCTGAAGAGGCCATTTGAAACCTGGTTAGTTGGCTTTGAAAGGGCCGCGATCGCAGAGGAGATAAGTGGAGGGGGTGTGAGGGGGCTTTTATTCTGAAAATTAAAAGGCCGCCTGATGGAAATATGTGGGCGATGGTGGTGAGCATATCTCACCTCAGGATGCTTATCAGTGACCACCCTTGTAACAAAGACAAGGGGGGAAGAGAAAAGAGAGAGTCCTCCCCGAATCCATTCATGTCTGTTGGTAAACCTGGGTCTCTGCATTCCCTAGTCCTATATGGCTGTCTGGTGGCTGTAGGTCATATATCAACTTTAGGGGTATCTAAACAACATTCTCTCAACAACAGGATTTGAATTAATTAATTCCAATGTTACAGATATACCCCCTCTTTCAGACAGACACTCTGTCTCCAAACACGCACAAATGAGAAAACATGTCTGTTTCTTTCTGCAGCTCACTCCACCATTCCACTCCATTCTACTCTGCACTCTGTTGAGAAGGAGCCCATCCAAACAAAAGCTGGCATCTTCCGTTGGTCTCCACAAATGTTTGTCTAATGTAAAACCGCCGTATAGGAGAATCTAATTAGGGGTGTCAGGCCGCATGCAGCCGGCTGAGAAATCTCAACCAACTGTCATCAAATTGAGATCGTTTCCAATCAGTGAGGAGAGAAGAGAAGAAA
The DNA here is from genome assembly GCF_964263955.1 of Coregonus lavaretus. Lineage (NCBI taxonomy): Eukaryota > Metazoa > Chordata > Actinopteri > Salmoniformes > Salmonidae > Coregonus > Coregonus lavaretus. The sequence goes on from NW_028161870.1 coordinate 34,695, forward strand.
ATACAGTTTTCATTCCAAATGGCATCCTATTCCCTTTATAGTAAACTACCTAAAGTAGTGCACTAAATAGGAAATAGGGTGCCATTTGTGACACAGCCATAGTCTGCTGGAGACTGGCTGCCTGGAGACTCCACTACCAGCAGCCAGCCAGAGAGAGAGACCCGAGCTGGGCCAATTAGCAGCCAAGGTGAAGCCACTCATTGTCGTCAAAGAGGCTACACTAGCCATGCATGTCAGAGCCTCATACACTCCCCTCCCCGGCTTTAAGAGTATCCTGTGTCCCGTTCGTAATTAGGGTCGGAATGCAGTGCACTGCAGCATAGCGACGGTGGCTAGCTACCACAATAGCGCCTTAAATGACACATGAAGAAAAAGAGAGGAGGCTGCTGGGCAGAAAAGGGAAGGGAAGGAGGCTCAAGTCTGCACACACTGCACACATACAGGCTCCATGGTTAAGGCTTGGCTAGAGCTAGCTAGTAGGGGCTCTGCACACATACAGGCTCCATGGTTAAGGCTTGGCTAGAGCTAGCTAGTAGGGGCTCTGCACACATACAGGCCCCATGGTTAAGGCTTGGTTAGAGCTAGCTAGTAGGGGCTCTGCACACATACAGGCCCCATGGTTAAGGCTTGGTTAGAGCTAGCTAGTAGGGGCTCTGCACACATACAGGCTTCATGGTTAAGGCTTGGTTAGAGCTAGCTAGTAGGGGCTCTGCACACATACAGGCTCCATGGTTAAGGCTTGGTTAGAGCTAGCTAGTAGGGGCTCTGCACACATACAGGCCCCATGGTTAAGGCTTGGTTAGAGCTAGCTAGTAGGGGCTCTGCACACATACAGGCTCCATGGTTAAGGCTAGAGCTAGCTAGTAGGGGCTCTGCACACATACAGGCTTCATGGTTAAGGCTTGGTTAGCGCTAGCTAGTAGGGGCTCTGCACACATACAGGCTTCATGGTTAAGGCTTGGTTAGAGCTAGCTAGTAGGGGCTCTGCACACATACAGGCTTCATGGTTAAGGCTTGGTTAGCGCTAGCTTGAAGGTGCTCTGCACAAATACAGGCTTCATGGTTGTACGGGCGGCAGGTAGCTTAGTGGGTAAGAGCGTTGTGCCAGTAACCGAAAGGTCGCTGGTTCTAATCCCCGAGCCGACTAGGTGAAAAATCTGTCGATGTGCCCTTGAGCAAGGCACTTAACCCTAATTGCTCCTGTAAGTCGCTCTGGATAAGAGCGTCTGCTAAATGACTGTAAATGTAAATGTAATGGTTAAGGCTTGGTTAGCGCTAGCTAGTAGGTGCTCTGCACACAGCACAGGCTTGGTTTGGCTAGTACTAACAAGCAGAGTGAGCGGACTTGCTGGTTAGGTGGAGCGCCTGGCGTTTGAAACCCAGGAAGGGAAAGGTCAGTCTGACCCCAGTGTGAGGTCGGTGTCAGACTCATTAAAGACTAAGCTGGAGAAAGAGCAGGGGAGGGCTGGGGCTAACAGCCAGGGCTAACCCCACAGGATTAAGGTGAGGTGTGCCACCTCTGAGAGGCCACAGAAACACAGATTAGACCCCCAGACCTGCAGCAAGAGGAGGAATAGCACTTGAAAGGCAGGGGCAAACACAGGCCAAGCAGAGAAGTGAGAGAATAAAGGGAAGCAGAGCAGAGCGTTTTGAGAAACTAACAGCCATCCTGGAGGCGACTCGTCGGTCGGTGAATGGTTAGGTGGGGGAACTGAGGGGAAGAAAGAATGGAAGAATGCAGGCAGTGGGTTTGTTGTTCAATCTTAAAGCCATGATTTGCCTTCCATAAACAACAACAACAATAGCAGGGCAGGTTATCCTCTAGAAGCCACACAATGAGCTCAAGGGCTCCTCATAACATCTCATTATAGTTAATGAGTGCTGTGTGTTTACAATGTGTATCTCTATAGAGCTAGCAGTGTTTACCCGTCCCCTCCGCTCAATGGAGATCACTCAGCACACCCTGAAACAAAGAGAGTTTAGTTTAGCCATGGGCTGCATCTCTTCCCCATGGTGGATCACAGGCTAGATCCATCTAATAGCCTGGAAAACCATGGGCCTCTTAGTGATATTGCTCAGTTCATCCCATTTAGCCTGCCAACGTACCTACCAACGCATCCCCAAATTGGCTACCGTGCGTTACAAATGGTAGAATTATCTAAATGGATCTAAATGGTTCAAAAGATTTTCAGCAATAAAATAAATTAAATTGCTACACTTACCATTATAAAAAGTTATGTTATTTGTAAGAAAAACTAAATCCTGTATTTACGTATATCACTTCCTATCAGTAATGTTGACACTTTTGCAAGTGTTATTGTATAGCTTAGGTCTGTATAAACAACCATTTAACCAGTCTGTCTTCATAGGCTAGGTGCAGCTGGACCCAATCAGTCATGGTAGCTAACACTTCTAGAGCCCAAGCTCTTCACAGTCCACATCTGCATGTTCTGGGAAATCAGGACACACTCAGAGACAAGTGGGAAAACATGTAACTCAACAGACATGCTCTTTCTGCTGCATCTGGCCATCATCTGGCCATCATCTGGCCATCATCTGGCCATCATCTGGACATCATCTGGCCATCATCTGGTCATCATCTGGCCATCATCTGGACATCATCTGGCCATCATCTGGACATCATCTGGCCATTATCTGGACATCATCTGGACATCATCTGGCCATCGTCTGGACATCATCTGGCCATCGTCTGGACATCATCTGACCATCGTCTGGACATCATCTGACCATCATCTGGACATCATCTGGCCATCATCTGGACATCATCTGGCCATCATCTGGACATGCTGGCTATTCTGGACTGATTCTTCCTGTTTATTTCTTTGTTTTCCCTTTATGTTTGTCTGTTTAATTCTTCTTTATCTACTTAGCTATCACTTTATTGCAATTCAAAACACATACAGTTTATACAAGAATATCTGCTTTTTTGAAGTTGGACATATTTTCATAATTTACACAAGATTCATCAGAGGTTTTGAGATGTCACTCAAAGCCCAACATTACTATATTCCTAACTATCATATCACCATCAGTGTAACAGCTCCATAAAACACATCACTGACTCCAGAAATAATGACAACCATAAGAGATTATAGAGAGCACCAATATTACAACTGCATGGTTCTGCTCCATATCCTCTCATCTCAATCAGTATGTGAGGAAGCATGGCAGTATGGCAGCATGGTGTGGTGTAGCTAGCACAGCCTACGAGGGGTACAGCCTACGAGGGGTGCTGTACTAGTGATTGAGTCGTGTACTGAGAGAGAGAGAGAGAGAGAGAGAGAGAGAGAGAGAGAGAGAGAGAGAGAGAGAGAGAGAGAGAGAGAGAGAGAGAGAGAGAGAGAGAGAGAGAGAGAGAGAGAGAGAGAGAGAGATCTGATATCTAGTGAAGTAGGTAGTTATGGCACCGCTGAGCCCTCTGTGCACACAGGGCATGAAATACGGAGCCGTGAAATAACATTTTATTTACAATGGGCCCACTGGGCACAACGATGGCATGCCAGGGCTGCATGGTGCCAATATTGAGCTACTGAGCCCTCACTTGTAATTCACATGAGTGCATTACCACATTACACAACCTGCAATCCAGAATGGGATGGGGAGGGTTGGAGAGAAGGAGAGGGAAATA
>NW_028161869.1:0-10000 GCF_964263955.1 Coregonus lavaretus
AGAGGAGGGGTAGAGTAGAGGAGGGTAGGGTAGAGGAGGGTAGAGGAGGGTAGAGGAGGGTAGAGTAGAGGAGGGTAGGGTAGAGGAGGGTAGAGGAGGGTAGGGTAGAGGAGGGTAGGGTAGAGGAGGCCAGCAGGGTGCTTGGGGCGTGTTAGGGGCTGTTTTGGGGGGGGGGGGGGGGGGGGGGCAGGCAGTCAGGCAGGCAGCAGTGGGTTCACTTACTAAACAAACAGGCTTGGAGCTGGTAACACTAACCCTGGGATATGGAACTGCGCCAGCTGCCCCACATTCCTCACAGCAACCATTAAAATACCAAGAGAATCATCCCCAGCTGCACTACATCTAGAAATACCCAGGAGAATCATCCCCAGCTGCACTACATCTAGAAATACCAGGAGAATCATCCCCAGCTACACTACATCTAGAAAAACCAGGAGAATCATCCCCAGCTACACTACATCTAGATATACTTTCTCTCTCTCCCTGTCTCCATCTCTCTCTCTCTCTCTCTCTCTCTCTCTGTCTCTCTCTGTCTCTCTCTCTCTCTCTCTCTCTCTCTCTCTCTCTCTCTGTCTCTCTCTGTCTCTCTCTCTCTCTCTCTCTCTCTCTCTCTCTCTCTCTCTGTCTGTCTGTTGTTGTCTCTGTCTCTCTCTGTCTCTCTCTCTCCCTCCATCTCTCTCTCTTTCTCTCTCTCCTTCTCTCTCCAGCTCTCTCTCTCTCTCTCTCTATCCCTCTCTCTCTCTCCTTCTCTCTCCAGCTCTCTCTCTCTCTCTCTATCCCAGATCAGTCCATCAACTATACAGTGGGGAAAAAAAGTATTTAGTCAGCCACCAATTGTGCAAGTTCTCCCACTTAAAAAGATGAGAGATGCCTGTAATTTTCATCATAGGTACACGTCAACTATGACAGACAAATTGAGAAAAAAAAATCCAGAAAATCACATTGTAGGATTTTTAATGAATTTATTTGCAAATTATGGTGGAAAATAAGTATTTGGTCACCTACAAACAAGCAAGATTTCTGGCTCTCACAGACCTGTAACTTCTTCTTTAAGAGGCTCCTCTGTCCTCCCTCGTTACCTGTATTAATGGCACCTGTTTGAACTTGTTATCAGTATAAAATACACCTGTCCACAACCTCAAACAGTCACACTCCAAACTCCACTATGGCCAAGACCAAAGAGCTGTCAAAGGACACCAGAAACAAAATTGTAGACCTGCACCAGGCTGGGAAGACTGAATCTGCAATAGGTAAGCAGCTTGGTTTGAAGAAATCAACTGTGGGAGCAATTATTAGGAAATGGAAGACATACAACACCACTGATAATCTCCCTCGATCTGGGGCTCCACACAAGATCTCACCCCGTGGGGTCAAAATGATCACAAGAACGGTGAGCAAAAATCCCAGAACCACACGGGGGGACCTAGTGAATGACCTGCAGAGAGCTGGGACCAAAGTAACAAAGCCTACCATCAGTAACACACTACGCCGCCAGGGACTCAAATCCTGCTGTGTCCCCCTGCTTAAGCCAGTACATGTCCAGGCCCGTCTGAAGTTTGCTAGAGTGCATATGGATGATCCAGAAGAGGATTGGGAGAATGTCATATGGTCAGATGAAACCAAAATATAACTTTTTGGTAAAAACTCAACTCGTCGTGTTTGGAGTACAAAGAATGCTGAGTTGCATCCAAAGAACACCATACCTACTGTGAAGCATGGGTGTGGAAACATCATGCTTTGGGGCTGTTTCTCTGCAAAGGGACCAGGACGACTGATCCGTGTAAAGGAAAGAATGAATGGGGCCATGTATCGTGAGATTTTGAGTGAAAACCTCCTTCCATCAGCAAGGGCATTGAAGATGAAACGTGGCTGGGTCTTTCAGCATGACAATGATCCCAAACACACCGCCCGGGCAACGAAGGAGTGGCTTCGTAAGAAGCATTTCAAGGTCCTGGAGTGGCCTAGCCAGTCTCCAGATCTCAACCCCATAGAAAATCTTTGGAGGGAGTTGAAAATCTGTGTTGCCCAGCGACAGCCCCAAAACATCACTGCTCTAGAGGAGATCTGCATGGAGGAATGGGCCAAAATACCAGCAACAGTGTGTGAAAACCTTGTGAAGACTTACAGAAAACGTTTGACCTGTGTCATTGCCAACAAAGGGTATATAACAAAGTATTGAGAAACTTTTGTTATTGACCAAATACTTATTTTCCACCATAATTTGCAAATAAATTCATTAAAAATCCTACAATGTGATTTTCTGGAATTTCTTTTCTAATTTTGTCTGTCATAGTTGACGTGTACCTATGATGAAAATTACAGGCCTCTCTCATCTTTTTAAGTGGGAGAACTTGCACAATTGGTGGCTGACTAAATACTTTTTTTCCCCACTGTATATCACAGCCACAGATCAGTCCATTAGCTATATATCCCACGTGGGGCCAGTATGAAAAATGTATGCACTCACTAATTGGAAGTCGCTCTGGATAAGAGTGTCTGCTAAATGACTAAAATGTAAATTGGATCACAAAAATATATATATATATATATATATATCACAGTCACAGATCAGTCCATTAGCTATATTTATTTTTTAATTTTAATTTAATTTAACCCTTATTTTACCAGGTTAGTTTACTGAGAACACATTCTCATTTACATCAACGACCTGGGGAATGGTTACAGGTGAGAGGAGGGGGGATGAATGAGCCAATTGGAAGCTGGGGATGATTAGGCAGCCATGATGGTATGAGGGCCAGATAACTGAAGGCCATTCTAGAAGATCCATTTCAGCAGAAACCCTAGGGCAATAGTAATAGTGTAAATCACAACTGGCGGCTCTTTTGTAGACCCGTGGATCATTTCCAAAATATAAATTTTAAAAAACGTACTGTTGCGAGTTAGAATAGTAGAAACACAAGATAGAAATGTGCTTGTGCATCAGCAGTTCCTCTTGTTATGTCAGTCACTGACAGTCACTCAAATAGCCCATGTCAGCAGAAAAAAAAAAGATTGGAAAGTTAGTCTAGCCAGCTATCTAAACTTCTAGTAATCATGGTCGAATGAATGACCGGGGGGTCCCCATTGATTTTGTTAGTCACTCTCACTCTAGTAAAAGGCATAAACTGCCGCGCACCCCCAAATGTTGTGTAGAGGTTCTGACTAACGGAGAGTAAACTATACACAAACAAAACAAGTTGCTTTATTATAAACTCTATTATGCTCCCAAACATTTAATGGCTTTAGTAACCAACGTTTCTCCCAAACATTTAATGGCTTTAGTAACCAACGTTTCTCCCAAACATTTCTTGGCTTTAGTAACCAACGTTTCTCCCAAACATTTCTTGGCTTTAGTAACCAACGTTTCTCCCAAACATTTAATGGCTTTAGTAACCAACGTTTCTCCCAAACATTTATTGGCTTTAGTAACCAACGTTTCTCCCAAACATTTAATGGGTTTAGCAACCAACGTTTCTCCCAAACATTTATTGGCTTAGTAACCAACGTTTCTCCCAAACATTTAATGGCTTTAGTAACCAACGTTTCTCCCAAACATTTAATGGGTTTAGCGACCAACGTTTCCCCCAAACATTTAATGGGTTTAGCGACCAACGTTTCCCCCAAACATTTAATGGCTTTAGTAACCAACGTTTCTCCCAAACATTTAATGGGTTTAGCGACCAACGTTTCTCCCAGAAATGTAATGGTTAGCAAACTTGCTTTAAAACTGCAACATTTTCTTTACGCCTCATGGCAAAATGTGTAGAATTACAGGAAATTAACTGTAAAACACAATTTCACTTAGGGTCCCCAAAAGGCTCAGACTGCGGCCCCTCATGATGAATTCAGATTTTTTTGTGGCACCTACCCCCATCCAAGTTGCCCATCCCTGGTGTAAATGGATCAGTCAATCGTCCAGTCTTACCAACAGTGAGGACAGCCTCAGCCGTGACAGAGCCCATCTCATTTGACGCCTCACAGATATACCTCCCGGCCTGGGCCTGGGTCACAGCCTGGATGTAGAGTGAGCTGGACCCAGGACGGGACATGGTGAGGTGGGGAGGCCCTTCACCGGGGCCCCTGGCTGCGGCCTGCGGCGGGAGGAGGTGGAGGGCCGGGTGGGTGGAGACAGGGCCGTGGGCGTCGTACCAGCGGATGGCGGGGCGGGGGTGTCCTGTGGCGTTACAGGAAAAAGACACGGTCTCGCCTTCCTGGTACGAACCACTCACAGGAGGGGACAGGATGGTGGGGAGGGAACTGAAACCTGGCAACGCAAATATACATCAATTAATAAATCAATCAATCAATCAAATGTATTTATAAATCCCTTTTACAGGAACATTTGTACTTTGACAGGAACGTTCTTACCAGGAGCTCAATGCTGGCACACTAAACATAAACAAAACAGAGACACAAACACAACTGACAGTGTACTCCTTTAATGATGGATCATATTAAACAGTTTATATATACAACAATATCATTTAGTGTAACAGGCAGCAGGGATGATTTGATATCAACCTCCAGTGCCTGGTACCTGGTAACCCACGGAGCCAAAGAACTGCAGTGACTGTGTTTTAATACTCAGTTTATCTAACTCACATCTAGTTCTCAACGTAAACACACCAGTGCTGCTGCTGACTGACCTGCAGCACATCATAGCAGAATACATCTCTCCTTCGGCACTCAGAGATGGGGGAGGGAGGAGAGAGGGAGGGAGGAGAGAGGGAGGGAGGAGAGAGGGAGGGAGGAGAGAGGGAGGGAGGAGAGAGGGAGGGAGGAGAGAGGGAGGGAGGAGAGAGGGAGGGAGGAGAGAGGGAGGGAGGAGAGGGGGAGGGAGGAGAGAGGGAGGGAGGAGAGAGGGAGGGAGGAGAGAGGGAGGGAGGAGAGTGGGAAGGGGGGAATGAGGATTACTATCCCACACTATCTCTGGTCTCAGCTCCCTGTCTCTACTGTTGGAGAGATAGAGACCACTAGAAGAGTGAGGGACTGTGTGTGTGTGTGTGTGTGTGTGTGTGTGTGTGTGTGTGTGTGTGTGTCTGTGTGTGTCTGTGTGTGTCTGTGTGTGTCTGTGTGTGTATGTCTGTGTATGTCTGTGTATGTCTGACAAGCTCCAGACCACCCAGCTGTCAACATCATACACTACTGACTCTTATTTATTAACACATACTGTAGCATCTGCTATTAGCCTTACTGCTATTAGCCTTACTGCTATTAGCCTTATTGCTATTAGCCTTATTGCTACTAGCCTTAATGCTATTAGCCTTACTGCTATTAGCCTTATTGCTACTAGCCTTAATGCTATTAGCTTTACTGCTATTAGCCTTACTGCTATTAGCCTTACTGCTATTAGCCTTATTGCTACTAGCCTTACTGCTATTAGCCTTACTGCTATTAGCATTACTGATACTAGCCTTACTGCTATTAGCCTCACTGCTATTAGCCTTACTGCTATTAGCCTTACTGCTATTAGCATTACTGATACTAGCCTTACTGCTATTAGCCTCACTGCTATTAGCCTTACTGCTATTAGCCTTACTGCTATTAGCCTTACTGCTAATACCTTACTGCTAATAGCCTTACTGCTATTAGCCTTACTGCTATTAGCCTTACTGCTATTAGCCTTACTGCTATTAGCATTACTGATACTAGCCTTACTGCATGGAACGACAGATAGTGTCTGTCATATATGTGAGATACTTGTTGTAGTTTTTTTACATTTATTTAACCCCTTATTTTTAGCACTAAACAGTCTCCATATACACTACCGTTCAAAAGTTTGGGGTCACTTAGAAATGTCCTTGTTTTCGAAAGAAAAGCAATTTTTTTTGTTCATTAAAATAACATCAAATTGATCAGAAATACAGTGTAGACATTGTTAATGTTGTAAATGGCTATTGTAGCTGGACACGGCTGATTTTTTATGGAATATCTACATAGGCGTACAGAGGCCCATTATCAGCAACCATCAGTCCTGTGTTCCAATGGCTTGTTGTGTTTGCTAATCCAAGTTTATCATTTTAAAAGGCTAATTGATCATTAGAAAACCCTTTTGCAATTATGTTAGCACAGCTGAAAACTGTTGTGCTGATTAAAGAAGCAATAAGACTAGTTGAGTATCTGGATCATCAGCAATTGTGGGTTATGCAAAACACCAGTCTCAACGTCATATGGCTTTTTCTTTGCAACTCTGCCTAGAAGGTCAGCATCCCGGAGTCGCCTCTTCACTGTTGACGGTGAGACTGGTGTTTTGCGGGTACTATTTAATGAAGCTGCCAGTTGAGGACCTGTGAGGCACCTGTTTCTCAAACTAGACACTCTAATGTATTTGTCCTCTTGCTCAGTTGTGCACCCTCTTTCTATTCTGGTTAGAGCCAGTTTGCGCTGTTCTGTGAAGGGAGTAGTATACAGCGTTGTACGAGATCTTCAGTTTCTTGGCAATTTCTCGCATGGAATAGCCTTCATTTCTCAGAACAAGAATAGACTGATGAGTTTCAGAAGAAAGTTCTTTGTTTCTGGCCATTTTTAGCCTGTAATTGAACCCACAATTGCTGATGCTCCAGATACTCAACTAGTCTCAAGAAGGCCAGTTTTATTGCTTCTTTAATCGGCACAACAGTTTTCAGCTGTGCTTACATAATTGCAAAAGGGTTTCCTAATGATCAATTAGCCTTTTAAAATGATAAACTTGGATTAGCAAACACAACATGCCATTGGAACACAGGACTGATGGTTGCTGATAATGGGCCTCTGTACGCCTATGTAGATATTCCATAAAAAATCAGCCGTTTCCAGCTACAATAGCCATTTACAACATTAACAATGTCTACACTGTATTTCTGATCAATTTGATGTTATTTTAATGGACAAAAAAATTGCTTTTCTTTCAAAAACAAGGACATTTCTAAGTGACCCCAAACTTTTGAACGGTAGCGTATCCTTCCATTCCATTATCAACTGGTACCGGGGGACCTTCAGACGAGACTTGTGAGGCCTGTGGGCATCCTAGAGCAAAACATGAGAGTCTCACCTTTACACAGAAGGGTCATATTAGTGTGTAGCCCACAGAAGGGTCATATTAGTGTGTAGCCCACAGAAGGGTCATATTAGTGTGTAGCCCACAGAAGGGTCATATTAGTGTGTAGCCCAAACTGTTCGTCCGCTACAGACAGAAGTTGGCAGATCGGCTGCACCGACTTCAGACGAGTCCCAAGACGCTTGTGGGGGTCGTAGAGAAAAACGGAGAACACAATCATGTTCGTGAGAGGCTTATCTTTCCATAGAAGGGTCATCATTTCTAGGCCAAACCGTTCGGACGCTACAGACAATTTTGTGAGAAGACGATTTTCGGGATGTCTCATGGTCTGACAAACACCGCTCTAGCTCTGTCACCTTTCACCGCAGATGTGGAAGTGTTACATAGGCGGATGTGGTGGATTGAAACACATCCAATGCAAAAAAACAGATATCTTTGACAGATTTATATGGGGATTTTTCTTATTACGCTAATTGGAGATCGACTCTAGGGGTTTAACTTAACCTTAACCTTAACCCAAACTTTAACCCTAATTCCTAACCCTAAACCTAACCCCTAACCCTTATCTAACCCCAACCCCAACCCTAAACCTAACCCCTAACCCTAAAATAGCCCTTTTCCTTGTGGGGATGTGAATTTTCCTTGTTTTACTATCCTTGTGAGGACTTTTGGTCCCCATAAGGATAATAAAACCAAACACACACACACACGCTCAGAGCCCTCCAAGGCTACTCTTTACATTCCTCTGTCCCTGAGCTCATCCCTGGTGGCCGGCACAAAGGTACCTCTCACGCAGAGACAGGAGGGGAGAGATGTGGGGGAGAGGGGGTAAGGGAGAGCTACTGGGGCGGCAGGTAGCTTAGTGTTTAAGAGCGTTGTGCCAGTAACCGAAAGGTCGCTGGTTCTAATCCCCGAGCCGACTAGGTGAAAAATCTGTCGATGTGCCCTTGAGCAAGGCACTTAACCCTAATTGCTCCTGTAAGTCGCTCTGGATAAACCAGCAGGGAAAACAGCACATTTTCTCATACAATCACTTCCTGATATGCCACTACTTTAGAAGAGTACACTGTACCTGATTGGAGGGTGAGCCTGCCAGCTGACTGGGCTGAGCCAATCCCGTTGTCCACCAGGCACTGGTACACGCCCTCGTCCTGTGATGTCACCCCTTTGATGTAGAGGGAGGAGCCTGAGATTTGGAGGCGGGGCGAAGGGGCGATGGGGGCAGAGTTGAAGAGCCAGGTGACATTGGGGGTGGGGTTTCCCTTGGCAACGCAGGTGAAGCGGGCGGCGTCTCCAGGTAAGACATACTGGTCAGACAGATTTCTCAGAATAGATGCCTCCTCTGGAGAGGAGAGGGGAGGAGTTAGATAAAATCTACCATTAGAGTAATTCATCTAACCTTTCTTTAACCATGAAGTCCCATTGAGGTCAGCTGATCTGTTTCCCAAGAGAGACCTGACTACAGAAGTGGCCTGTTAGTAACTCACCGAGCACATTCACAGTATAGTTGACGCTGCGTATGTTCCTCCCTGTCTCCGTGGTAACAAAACACAGGTAGTTCCCTCCATCACTCCTCTTCAGGCTCTGTAGGACCAGGTTGTTCCCTGCTGGCACGGCAGGTACTGCCACCTCCTTCCCATTCTTCAGCCACTGAGCAGCGGGCGACGGACTGCCCGACACCACACACTCCAACACCAGCAAGCTGGAATGTTCCACTGATAGAGTAGTAGGGGTGATGGGGTATACTATCCTCACTGGGGAGGGGTCGTCAGAGGCTGAGGAGAAAGCGGAAGTGTTGTAAAGATTAGACATAAAGTGGTGAAAGTCTTGTAATTACACTGTTATCTTCTCTTAGCTACATACAGTCTTAAATCGCAATAAAGTACCGTCTGTATTGAAGTAGAGATATTGAAGAAGAGATAATGAAGTAGAGATATTAAAGTAGAGATATTGAAGAAGAGATATTGAAGAAGAGATAATGAAGAAGAGATAATGAAGCAATAAAGAAATAACAAGTAAGTGTTCCATTGAGAGGAGAGTCAGAGAAGTGTGGTAGTTAAAATACCATATGACTTACGTTTGACAGTCAGCTTGGTACCTTGAGCCTCTACTCTGGTCTCCATGGTTACAGGGTTGTATGCACCACACTTATACATGCCCCCATGCTGGGGGGAAACAGAGAGGATCTGAAGGTTCCCAGACGGGAGGACTATATAGTCATCTGAAAACAGAGAGGCAATCACAGTCCCTATTACGTCCTCAATATGGCCTTCAGATATGGAGCCTCTGTACACATACAGAAAATATACACAATGTGACAGTATGGCTGAAGATACTTACTTTTACTTAGCTTTTCAATTCTACTTTATTTACTTTTAATCTTAAGATTTACTTGGTTTGGTATGTCATTGAGAACACATGCTTCTCTACAGTAAGTAGCTGGTTGGTTACAGAGTGTTGGTTTCAGAGTGTTGGTTACAGAGTGTTGGTTTCAGAGTGTTGGTTTCAGAGTGTTGGTTACAGAGTGTTGGTTTCAGAGTGTTGGTTACAGAGTGTTGGTTACAGAGTGTTGGTTTCAGAGTGTTGGTTTCAGAGTGTTGGTTTCAGAGTGTTGGTTTCAGAGTGTTGGTTACAGAGTGTTGGTTACAGAGTGTTGGTTTCAGAGTGTTGGTTACAGAGTGTTGGTTACAGAGTGTTGGTTACAGAGTGTTGGTTTCAGAGTGTTGGTTACAGAGTGTTGGTTGGTTTACAGAGTGTTGGTTTCAGAGTGTTGGTTACAGAGTGTTGGTTACTGAGTGTTGGTTTCAGAGTGTTGGTTACAGAGTGTTGGTTACAGAGTGTTGGTTACAGAGTGTTGGTTACAGAGTGTTGGTTACAGATGTTGGTTACAGAGTGTTGGTTTCAGAGTGTTGGTTACAGAGTGTTGGTTTCAGAGTGTTGGTTTACAGAGTGTTGGTTACAGAG
>NW_028161869.1:15000-24702 GCF_964263955.1 Coregonus lavaretus
TAGTCTACATACTATGTTATTTACGGTAATGCTAATAGCTCCACTCACCCTTGTTTTGTTAGTCTACATACTATGGTATTTACGGTAATGCTAATATATCTGCACTCACCCTTGTTTTGTTAGTCTACATACTATGGTATTTACAGTAATGCTAATAGCTGCACTCACCCTTGTTTTGTTAGTCTACATACTATGGTATTTACGGTAATGCTAATAGCTGCACTCACCCTTGTTTTGTTAGTCTACATACTATGGTATTTACGGTAACGCTAATAGCTGCACTCACCCTTGTTTTGTTAGTCTATACTATGGTATTTTACTGGTAACGCTAATAGCTGCACTCACCCTTGTTTTGGTAGTCTACATACTATGGTATTTACGGTAATGCTAATAGCTGCACTCACCCTTGTTTTGTTAGTCTACATACTATGTTATTTACGGTAATGCTAATAGCTCCACTCAACCCTTGTTTTGTAGTCTACATACTATGGTGATTTACGGTAATGCTAATAGATCTGCACTCACCCTTGTTTGTTAGTCTTATCTATGGTATTTACGGTAATGCTATAGCTGCACTCACCCTTGTTTTGTTAGTCTACATACTATGGTATTTCGGTAATGCTAATAGCTGCACTCACCCTTGTTTTGTTAGTCTACATACTATGGTATTTTACCGGTAATGCTAATATATCTGCACTCACCCTTGTTTGTTAGTCTACATACTATGGTATTTACGGTAACGCTTAATAGCTGCACTCACCCATGAAACCACAGGGCTCTAGCTTTGTCCACTGGTGTTACCAACGTTGAGTTGATGTCATTAGCACATGATTTGGTCACATCTGTTTTATCTTTTGGTAAATTCTGTTTTCCATGTTTTATATTTTTCCCCTGTTTCCAAGTTTTCCTAGTTTTTTTTTTCAGGTTTTCACTCTCAAAATCACACGTTTTATTCAAAATACATGATGGATGTTCTAAGTCCACAACAATGCTTAAACCACTTTTGAGTTCTGTGAACAATAAAAAAAAGATGACATTTTGAGGTTGTAGTTGACATTTTAATTCAATTGCATGCTTGGCAAGAGACCGTTGTGTTTGGCTAGCAGTGTTTTTGTACCGTACAATGTACAGTGTAGGGTACATGTGATGGCAGAATTTGAAAAAACAAACGCCCCGTGATTGATACAAATCATCATGATATCATTATGCCAGGTAGGCTTACTTTGCAGTCAACATTTAATCCTTTAGAAATGTTTATTCAAACAGCGCATGATGACTGAATTGCGGATCATAAAGGTTCAACCGAGACCAATAAAAAATTGGTGTCGCACTGCAAGCAAAAGGGTCGCAAATGCGAGTTTTGAGCCCTGAGCAGGAATGAGCCATTGGCCACACCCCCTCCAAAGCTACGGTAAACAGATAAGTTGCGAATCTGATGTTGAAGAGAGATAGATCTCACTGTACTTATTTTACTAATGTAAATCAACCCCATAGATCACACATTCCTAAATCAACACACTTTTGATCGTCTTTTTTAAAGTACAAAATGCACACAAAAAAAAGAAGAGGAATATAGCCCAGAAAACGAATGTTGTTTAGCTGACTTAATAAAGCTTGTATTGAGTGTACAAGGACTATATTATCAGTACTTACCACAGCAGGTGAGTAGGAATGTTTGGCTGAGACAAAGCACAGTGGACAGAACCCTCAGACCACAAGCCATAGTGACCACTCAGCCCTGCTGACCCGCGACCGCTGCCCAGCACACAACACACACCTGGCGTCTGGTCAGCACACCTGCAACACAGAGAGAGAGAGAGAGAGAGAGAGAGAGATGAGAGAGAGAGAGCAGAGAGACGAGAGAGAGAGAGATGAGAGAGAGAAGAGAGAGAGAGAGAGAGAGAGAGAAGAGAGAGAGAGAGAGAGAGAGACAAGAGAGAGAGAGAGACAGAGAGAGAGAGAGAGAGAGAATCAGACCAGGGTTGTACAGAGATAGACAGACAACAGCAGAACAACATTAGAACAGGAACACACTTCCAGCATGATTCAACCGAGCTGCTTTCCCTCTGTCTACTGTAGGTACTGAAATGACCAGATATCTTTCCCTCCCTCTATCTACTGTAGGAACTGAAATGACCAGATATCTTTCCCCTCCCTCTATCTACTGTAGGAACTGAAATGACCAGATATCTTTCCCTCCACTCTATCTACTGTAGGAACTGAAATGACCAGATATCTTTCCCTCCCTCTATCTACTGTAGGAACTGAAATGACCAGATATCTTTCCCTCCCTCTTATCTACTGTAGGTACTGAAATGACCAGATATCTTTCCCTCTATCTAGGTACTGAAATGACCAGATATCTTCCCTCTATCTAGATACTGAAATGACCAGATATCTTTCCCTCTATCTAGGTACTGAAATCTTGAGATAATGCGAGATATCTTTTGCGACATGTATTGATAACAACATGTAACCAGCCAAACAGTCTCAAAGGATTTAGGGCTTGTAGACTCAAAAGTAATTCACCTGTATAGGGTGCCATTTTGTCTGCACCCTTAACCAGTCAGTAACACTACTAGTGAAATAAAGTTTCCCCTCTGTCCTGTCATCATCTCTCCTCCCTCCCTACCTGCCCAGCCCCAGTTGAAGAAGAAGCTCTATTTAACCTTGTGATTAATCCCAAACATCATTCCTTCTGATCGTCATGACATATCCTTTTTACACACCCCCTTGATCTTTTTACCCTCTCCCCCGCTGAAGAGATTCTCCTTTCTGCTCTCAATATCACTCTCTAGTCACACAGGACTAACCCCTCTAAGACTCACTGTAGCCTGAAGACACACTCACTCACTCACTCACTCACTCACACACACACACACACACACACACACACACACACACACACACACACACCACACACACACACACACACACACACAACACACCACACCACACAAACACACACACACACAACACACACACACACACACACACACACACACACACTCCCAGGTTCACTGTAACCTGAAGCTGTGGTCCAGACACACAGAGAGACACAGAGAGACACAGATGGCTCTTTAGAAAGAGAGAGAGAGAGAATAATTGAATTGAATGAGAGCGAGAGATGAGAACGAGAGAGAGAAGAGAGAGAGGAGAGAGAGAGAGAGAGAGAGAGAGAGAGAGAGAGAGAGAGAGAGAGAGAGAGAGAGAGAGAGAGAGAGAGAGAGAGAGAAAAGGAGTGGAGGGGTTGTAATTAGGAGCATTCCTCTCTCCTTTTGAACCCTCCCCCCCTCCCTCCTCTCCCCCAACTCCGCCCAGCAGCGGCACCTCCTCCTCCTTTCTCTGGGGTAAATCTGCTCCCCTTTCATCCACCCTCTGGCCTCCTCTAGCATCCCCTCCCCTCACACCACAGCTCTCTGGCCTCCCATCCTCTCCTCACCTCTCCTCTAGACTCCCCTCCCCTACTCTCCTCTCCCCTCCTCTCCCCCACAGCTCTCTGGCCTCCCTCCTCGAGCCTCCCCCTCCCCTCCTCTCCCCCACAGCATTCTGGTATCCCCTCCTCTCCCCCACAGCTCTCTGTCTGTCAGTCTGTCTGCCTTTACTAGGGCTAACGGTCCAGGGCTGTCCCAGTCTAAAATAAATCTTGGTCAACCAAGAGTCTTCTGTTCTTTCGACCAATCGACTGGTCTAAATTTTAAACCGTGTATTTTTCCATATGTGTTCTAATAAAATCAACTAGACTATTTGTAGGCTACTGAGCTTGTCTGATGCTTTAAGCACACTGTGATTTTATAATTAAGACACACAAATGACTCAAGAGGGAGCCAGAGATCAAGCTAGCCTAACCAGAAGAAAGAGAAAACCTGTTCCTGATCCACCTCCTCCCACTGCTGCTGGCCTTCACAGATTCTGCCTTCACAGATTCTGCCGTTACAGATTCTGCCGTTACATATTCTGCCGTTACAGATTCAGATTACAGATTCTGCCTTCACAGATTCTGCCTTCACAGATTCTGCCGTTACAGATTCTGCCGTTACAGATTCTGCCGTTACATATTCTGCCGTTACAGATTCAGATTTACAGATTCTGCCTTCACAGATTCTGCTTCACAGATTCTGCCGTTACAGATTCTGCCGTTACAGATTCTGCCGTTACAGATTCTCATTACAGATTCTGCCGTTACAGATTCTGCCGTTACGCTCCTGAAGTTGCCAGTAATAGCCACACCAGCGGTCAGCAACCTTTTCCATTTAGAGTGCCAATTTATCTTACCATTTCTACCGATCTGTGTGCCAGTTATGATTTTCGTGGAACAGTTTAATTTATTTTATAATAAAGTATTTGTATCTCAAAATCATTGTCATGTGATTAATAAACATTCTATCTAAATGAAAATTAGGCTATACAACTCTAAAAGTAACTTGTATTGCCATTGCCAACTATGTGAAAATAGCCTACATAAGTCCAACAAATAAAAACATTGCAGTCTGCAGGTAGAAAAGATCCTGATAAAAATAAATATCCTATAAATCACATTGGTGTCAAGACTGTCCTGTGAGGATCCAATGGGTCAGATCAGCTTGGTAAGGGATGACAATAACCAGACCCTCTCTCACCCACAGAGGGGAGGAGGGAGCTGCTGGGGGAGAGACTGGGGGTTTGACAGCTCACACCCTGTCGTAAATTAAAGGAGAGGACATCTAGGGTCTCCCTCTCCTGTATTAACCAAAGGAATGTCTTTGTTAACAGACAGTTTTGCTGCCCCAAAACTCTAACATCCAAAAAAGTGAATACTGGAACAATATTTCTAAGATAAGACTGTGGGGAATGGTCAGTGGGGATCTAAAGAATAATCATGTCATATGGTTTGTTATTTTGTGATGTCATTAAAAATGTTATCAAGAAAATACTGAAACTTGGAAAGTATATCACCTTTCTCTGTCGAGTTTTCAACCAACACTTTGTGTATATAATATGAAAAATGCTGAAAGTATTTTTGTTAAGATAGAAGTTTTTTTTGATTTTAGTTTTCTAATGAGATAATTGTTTTTCATATAAGCTTTGCACAGTAACTAGCCACGCCCCGAGGGAGCTCAGAGAGCGTGTCAGCACGACGGAACGCCCCTTTTTACCAGAGTGTATAAAAGGATAGGTTAAGAAATTAACATCAGACCAGAAAGAAATGAGGCGGTCGCTACACGTCTGAAAATGGTTGGAACGTTGAACCTCAACACGAGGTGAAGATCACCTCCCAGACTAGACCTGAACATCGCCAGACTGCAGCTGTGCGTGTAAAGTGGTTCGAACTCTGACTAACCACACGAGGTGGTACAGCTAAGTAGCTTTTCTTAAGAAACCCCACTCCAGACCAGGACAACTAAGAAGAAGGACATTGTGACCTCTTGTGGATAATCAGAGCCTTACAAGTGAGCTGAGCGAAGACCCAGCCAAAACTCCCTTTCCCAGAAGGCTTGGGTGCGACAGAGATAGACGACGAACAAAGGCATGTAAATACAATTCATGATTTCTTTCTCCAAAAGGGCGGTGGTTCGTGTGCAAAGTATTATGATTACTTTGAGAGTCGTTAAAAAATGTATCAACAATAAGTGTCTCTTTCTCTCTCTCTCTCTTTCTCTCTCTCTCTCTCTCTACCCCTCCCTCTTTTGGTAAACAAGCAGCCATGTTGTTGTTAGTCCGCTAGAGACTTTTTCTCATGTATTAAGTGTGTATGTTATTCTGTGTTATTATTTAGTTAACTAGTAAATAAATAATTAAACCAATTTGTGTAGTACTGAATCATAAGTAAAGCTGGGGTTTTTGCAGATCCAAGAAAGTTGCGACCGTTCAGAGTGATGATATGATAAGAGGTTATGAATTAATACGTTGACTGTTTTACGGATGTGATAGGTAAAGTCCTTTAGAGATGGTAACTCTTTAAACAACTTCTTCTGTGGTGACCCAAATCCTAATGAGTTAATTGTTACATGATTCATTTAATTGAGTAACAATTAAACATAGTTAATTGTTTCGATAAATAACAGTCATCAGATTAATGAAAGTCACGTCACAACATTGGCTACACATGGCCTGTCTGCAAGGAACTTGAAACATTGTATCAACTATCAACTTGGTACATCCTGCGGAACTTGTGCTAACAAACTTGTAACATTGTATACAATATTCTGGACCGCAGAGTTCCCCGTGTCAGTGAGCTCCGGACAGGCACAGCTGTAGGCTATTTGCACAAGGAATAAGAATTAATCAGGCCTATTTTATGACGTTTCCACTGGATCAGAGCATGACATTTTTTCCCCTTTAAAGCCGAGTGGTTATCAAAAGGGAGAGAGCTGGAAAGATTTTTCAAATAGGCTACATTGAGGAACTATTGTCATTCTCAATGGATGTAAAAACAGACTTTGTTTACTTGCTGTTTGACGTGAAGAAAAAATTACTTTGAGAAGCTCCACAGCTCATTAGTGGTGGTGAGTTAAGAAAATCAGAAATACTATCAGAGAAGTGGATGTTCTACAGTCACATTAGAGAGAAGTGGACACCACAGACCCTATGGCCTAGAGAGAGAATAACACACCACAGACCCAATGGTCTGGAGATGAACACACCACAGGCTCCTAACCACTTCATGTGGATCTAAGAGGATAAGAACCCAGACTGTCCTGGTTTAAGCCATATGAGAACTACTTCACCTTGTCACCAACTCTCTATATTCCTTAGCTGTAACTTTCCTCTCAGATCTATGTAGGCTGTGGTGAAAATAAGAGCCATATACAGTGCCTTGCAAAAGTATTCATCCCCCTTGGCGTATTTCCTATTTTGTTGCATTACAACCTGTAATTTAAATTGATTTTTATTTGGATTTCATGTAATGAACATACATAAAATAGTCCAAATTGGTGAAGTGAAATGAAAAGAACAACTTGTTTCAAAAAATTCTAAAAAATGAATAACGGAAAAGTGGTGCGTGTACATGTATTCACCCCTTTTGCTATGAAGCCCCTAAATAAGATCTGGTGCAACCAATTACCTTCAGAAGTCACATAATTAGTTAAATAAAGTCCACATGTGTGCAATCTAAGTGTCACATAATCTGTCACATGATCTCAGTATATATACACCTGTTCTGAAAGGCCCCAGAGTCTGCAACACCACTAAGCAAGGGGCACCACCAAGCAAGCGGCACCATGAAGACCAAGGAGCTCTCCAAACAGGTCAAGGACAAAGTTGTGGAGAAGTACAGATCAGGGTTGGGTTATAAAAAAATATCTGAAACTTTGAACATCCCAAGGAGCACCATTAAATCCATTATTAAAAAAATAGAAAGAATATGGCACCACAACAAACCTGCCAAGAGAGGGCCGCCCACCAAAACTCATGGACCAGGCAAGGAGGGCATTAATCAGAGAGGCAACAAAGAGACCAAAGATAACCCTGAAGGAGCTGCAAAGCTCCACAGCGGAGATTGGAGTATCTGTCCATAGGACCACTTTAAGCCGTACACTCCACAGAGCTGGGCTTTACAGAAGAGTGGCCAGAAAAAAGCCATTGCTTAAAGAAAAAAATAAGCAAGCACGTTTGGTGTTCACCAAAAGCCATGTGGGAGACTCCCCAAACATATGGAAGAAGGTACTCTGGTCAGATGAGACTAAAATTGAGCTTTATGGCCATCAAGGAAAACGCTATGTCTGGCGCAAACCCAACACCTCTCATCACCCCGAGAACACCATCCCCACAGTGAAGCATGGTGGTGGCAGCATCATGCTGTGGGGATGTTTCTCATCGGCAGGGACTGGGAAACTGGTCAGAATTGAAGGAATGATGGCTGGCGCTAAAAACAGAGAAATTCTTGAGGGAAACCTGTTTCAGTCTTCCAGAGATTTGAGACTGAGACGGAGGTTCACCTTCCAGCAGGACAATGACCCTAAGCATACTGCTAGAGCAACACTCGAGTGGTTTAAGGGGAAACATTTAAATGTCTTGGAATGGCCTAATCAAAGCCCAGACCTCAATCTAATTGAGAATCTGTGGTATGACTTAAAGATTGCTGTACACCAGCGGAACCCATTCAACTTGAAGGAGCTGGAACAGTTTTGCCTTGAATAATGGGCAAAATCCCAGTGGCTAGATGTGCCAAGCTTATAGAGACATACCCCAAGAGACTTCACTGCAGAAGGTGGCTCTACAAAGTATTGACTTTGGGGAGTGAATAGTTATGCACGCTCAAGTTCTTCAGATTTTTTGTCTTATTTGTTGTTTGTTCAAAATAAAAAATATTTTGCATCTTCAAAATGGTAGGCACGTTGTGTAAATCAAATGATACAAACCCCCCAAAAAATCAATTTTAATTCCAGGTTGTAAGGCAACAAAATAGGAAAAATGCCAAGGGGGGGTGAATACTTTCACAAGCCACTGTATCCTCTCAGATCTACACTGAGTGTACAAAACTATGCAACTCAATATTAGGAAAGTGTTCTTAATGTTTTGTACACTCAGTCTAGGCTGGTCAAAGATGTGCCCTATATCCTCTCAGATCTATGTAGGCTGGTCAAAAAAAGTGCCCGTCTCAGTCTCAGCTCTGGCAAAATGTCACTGGTACACTGACAGTGGGCATGACAGTGGCACAACTAGTTAGAAAACATAATGACTATCCCTCGTCTACAGTCACATAAGAGAGAAGTGGATGTTTTAAAGTCAAATTAGAGAGAAGTGGATGTTCTACAGTCACAGAGTGAAGAGGATGTTCTACAGTCACAGAGAGAAATGGATGTTCTACAGTCACATTAGAGAGAAGTGGATGTTCTACAGTCACATTAGAGAGAAGTGGATGTTCTACAGTCACATTAGAGAGAAGTGGATGTTCTACAGTCACATTAGAGAGAAGTGGATGTTCTACAGTCATACAGAGAAGTGGATGTTCTACAGCACATTAGAGAGAAGTGGATGTTCTACATTCACAGAGAGAAGTGGATGTTCTACAGTCACAGAGAGAAGTGGATGTTCTACAGTCTCATTAGAGAGAAGTGGATGTTCTCCAATCACATTAGATAGACGTGGATGTTCTACCGTCACATCAGAGAGAAGTGGATGTTCTGCAGTCACATTAGAAAGAAGTGGATGTTCTACAGTCACATTAGTAGTAGAGAGCAGTATATTTTCTAGAACACAACTAATGGTATAGAGTAGTAGATGTTCTAGAACAGTGCTAGTGGTAGAGAGCAGTAGATGTTCTAGAACAGTGCTAGTGGTAGAGAGCAGTAGATGTTCTAGAACAGTACTAATGATATAGAGCAGTAGATGTTCTAGAACAGTGCTAGTGGTAGAGAGCAGTAGATGTTCTAGAACAGTGCTAGTGGTAGAGAGCAGTAGATGTTCTAGAACAGTACTAATGATATAGAGCAGTAGATGTTCTAGAACAGTACTAATGGTATAGAGCAGTATGAGTCATCTCATACCCATATTCACAGTGCATTCCTAAACATCTGCTGTACATAAACTACACCGCACATCAGAGGGACAAAAGATGTCGTGCAAGTGTCTTAGTGTGTGTGTGTGTGTGTACATTATGTTTGTGTGTGTGTGTGTGTGTGTGTGTGTGCTGTATTCATTCAGTCGGATCAAACCCTCAGCTCTGAGGGGGATAGCGTCTCTCCTCTCCAGCGAGTCCAGACAGGCCCTGAATACTAG
>NW_028161868.1:0-25082 GCF_964263955.1 Coregonus lavaretus
CAGTCTCCTGAGGGGGAATAGGTTTTGTCGTGCCCTATTCAGGACTGTCTTGGTGTGCTTGGACCATGTTAGTTTGTTGGTGATGTGGACACCAAGGAACTTGAAGCTCTCAACCTGCTCCACTACAGCCCCATCGATGAGAATGGGGGTGTGCTCGGTCCTCTTTCTTTTTCCTGTAGTCCACAATAATCTCCTTTGTCTTGATCACGTTGAGGGAGAGGTTGTTGTCCTGGCACAACATGGCCAGGTCTCTGACCTCCTCCCTATAGGCTGTCTCGTCGTTGTCGGTAATCAGGCCTACCACTGTTGTGTCATCGGCAAACTTAATGATGGTTTTGGAGTTGTTACCTACCCATACCACCTGGGGGCGGCCCGTCAGGAAGTCCATGATCCACTTGCAGAGGGAGGTGTTTAGTCCCAGGGTCCTTAGCTTAGTGATGAGCTTTGAGGGCACTATGGTGTTGAACGCTGAGCTGTAGTCAATGAATAGCATTCTCACATAAAGAGGTTTATTCTGTTGCTAACATGAGCTATTATGCAATCCCCAAACCTACAATTGTGTGTGTGTGTGTATGTGTTGACAGGTATATACTAGGGATATGAATAACTGTAGTGGAAGACAGATAGCAGAAACACCAGAGAGGATGAGTTTAGTAATGTGTGTATCTGATAATAACATCTCATTGGGGATAATTGGGTAAATGGGGTACCATCTGTAATACCATCTATAATGTCATCTACTGCTCTACGGCTTCCTCAACAACATGATTACCTGAGAGGCCTCTACACCTTTCACAGACAGACACATTATCGTGTGTGTGTGTGTGTGCGTGCATTTGTGTGCGCATGGTGAAATGGTGATTGATCAGGCTTGTGTGTGTGTGTGTGTGTGTGTGTGTGTGTGTGTGTGTGTGTGTGTGTGTGTGTGTGTGTGTGTGTGTGTGTGTGTGCGTGCGTGCATTTGTGTGCGCATGGCAAAATGGTGATTGATCAGGCTTGTGTGTGTGTGAACGGAAACGGCTCTATTAGGCTCTTTCATTATCCTTTCCGCCCACCAAGCCTCCTCCCTTCTCTTCACCCAGGAGGTGAGGGAGGTTACAAATGGACACATGAACAAAACATCCTCACACACACACCACCTGCATCCTGAGCGATAGGCCTTACTCATCTCTGGCCATCAATTGCCCCACTCCCACTCAGCCCTGTCACACTCATTGCACCCTTCCCATAGCACACCCACTCTCTATGGTTTAACTACTGTTACAAAATATCATACAGTATAGATATATAGAGAGAGAGAGAGAGAGGGAGGGAGGGAGAAGGGGAGGGAGGTGTGTGATAGAGACAGGTGGTTAATGGTGGATCAGTTGGGGAATGGAGACTTATTGACATCATTACCCTGGTTGCATTACCTGATATTATGGGCTCAATGACACACATCCAACCCTACTTAACCTGCTCATTTACATAATGACTCTGATCTAACAGTCACTCTCTCAAACACGCAACGCCCGCATACACACACACACACACACACACACACACACACACACACACACATATGATCATAAACCATTAGCATACAGTTAGCATATATTAAAAGGGTGAGGAGGACATCCGTAATCCACAGCAGTGAAATATGATCCTGTTCCCAGTGCTGAATAAACCCTCTGCCATTACAGACTGACATAAAATATCCATCATTACAATGTCAAGACAATCTTTTATTCGTACATTTCATCATTTAAATTTGTTTTACCTTCCCAAAAACTGTTACCCATTATACAGTCTTCTTTCACATTGACCTTAAAAGAATGAATAGTCTATTATATACATTATGAAACATGACCAGTGACTTTATTTTATTTTACCTATTATTTATCTGTATATCAGTGAACTACCTCAGGCAAAGTAAAACTGGGAGTGTGGAGTGTGAACTGGAGAGACTGTGTCCCATGGATCATATTAAATGGTCTGAAAATGTGTTTTACCATTTATCAAGCAGTCTGACATTTATTTCACCCCCTCTCTCTCCCTTCCTCTCTCTCTCTCTCTCTCTCTCTCTCTCTCTCTCTCTCTCTCTCTCTCTCTCTCTCTCTCTCTCTCTCTCTCTCTCTCTCTCTCTCTCTCTCTCTCTCTCTCTCTCTCTCTCTCTCTCTCTCTCTCTCTGTCTTGGCTTCCTGACAACTGTGAAACATTCCACTTGCATGAAGAAAATGTATCCCATTTCTGAATGATTTCTGAGGTGACACTGTGTCTAATGTGAAATATATTCTGAGATTATTCCTTTACATATTTCAGCTTTAAGGCTCAAATGGAGGGCTATAAAGTAGAAGTGTGGTCATCTTTCACTCCCATGCTACTGAGAGGATGTAGTAATGACAGCATTCCCCTGCTCTTCTGACTGTGTGTGTGCGTGCGTGTCTTCTCTGCGTGTGTTTTAGATGCGCAGCAGTCATACTCACGTGGAGGACAGGAATGTGACCACTGCAAGGTGCCATGATGACCAATGGAAACACGACTGCTGGGCACCACATCAAACAAACTGCCATATGGGTAAGGTTACCATGACGAGAGGAGTCGGCACCGCGGTGAGAGCGAGAAAGAGAGAGAGGGAGAGAGAAAGAGAGAGACAGAGACAGAGAGAGAAAATAAATAATACAATACAAACTTGAGTTTATTAAATAACCATACTTTTTAACAATATTCCTCATTAGAAACTGCCACACTGTCTGCCACAGAGGACAATATAATTACTATATGCTAGATAAAGATTAAGGATATTAATTAGTTTATTAACTCAGAAATCAATTAGGCTTAATTAAGACAATCACAGAGGCTTATCACATTGAAACAAGCGGTGGTGCAATGTAAATGGATTCAAATCTACAATAACCCCAATCATCAGGCAATAGGATAATGGCTTTATTGGCTGATGAGTTTGTAGCGTAGTGCTTCATTCTATATGCTAAAAAAGTGCTCTCTGCTAAATGATGTCATGGTTATGATGAGCTGAAGACAACAGTCAAGCTCCTCTTATGATGAGAGACATTCATCACTAGTAGGTTTGAATAGACTATATTCTCTAAGACACAGTCCAATGTAACATCTCTAATGCTTTCCTTTCAGTAAAAAAATATCATTTCAATTTGGAGAATTGGGTAATATTTGGATGATACATTGATAAATGAGATTACAACCTATTTTCAGCCATTCAAAAAGACAGCCAAAAGTTTGTTGAATTCCCAATGTGTTATCACTGCACTTTCAACCATTTAAAAGCACAACAAAGTTACAATGGGAATACAATGTTAGATATTTGGTTTATTTATACAACAACTTAATGTGTTATCACTGTGCTTCATCTAATAGCACAACCAAATGACCTGGATTGCAATTGAGATTATTAAAGTACATGGTGCAAGTGATCAATGCCGTTCGAGATTCTGCATAGATTATTATAGCAATTGTGAAGATCTTTGCATACTATCTCGAAGATGCACGGTTTCTATGATTACATAATAAGACTGTCGTGTATTAGGATTATGCCTTTGTTAAATGTTTTAAGTGGAACCAGAGAGGACGTTAATTTTAGTATCAAGAGGGAATGTTTTAGTGTAACGCCACATACAACAGACAGGAAGTGTGTTGTAGACAGGGGAGACTGGTGATTGGCCAGAAGAGGGAGCATCTTTTTGCATTGTTTATAAGTAGGGGCTAAACGAAGAAGAAGGCAGAGCGGCCATTCTGAGGCGTCGCTCTCCGGGTGGGCATGTCACCTGTAACTTATGCTGAAAGCTTGTGATCTGAATAAACCTTATGATCAAAGTTCAGTATGAGCGGACTCCTTTGTTTATCAGCAATAATTGCCAGCACTTACGCGATACGACAAATGGCGCCCAACGTGGGGCTGGTCTGCAAATCTTCTTTGTTTCATTCAGCCGCCAAGCTAACTCGGTCTGAAGTGCCAGAAAAGGGTGAGTTTTCCTCACAGGTTGTTAGTTTGGATGCTATGTGATTGTACACTGGAGAAATGTACCATACGACCGTGCCTCGTGTGGCGTTATTGCTGATAACTGGGGGTCTGGCTAATCATTATAAAAAATCTAAAACAGCGCAAAAGTGGGTAGAGCTTATGGATTGTTTATAGAGATGTGTTGCTTGAATAGTAAGTCAAGAACAATCGGGGCCAAGATATGTATACAAGTTAGGACATTGCAGGATTTGATAAGCCCTCGGAACAAACGGGGCGACCCCTATGGTGGGCCATAAATCCTGGTAACGCGCTATGTGTTGTCAGGTCAGTCTTCGACTGGAGTTTGGTTGTAGATTTATTGGGGGTTGCTTGCCCATCTTCTGTCCGACGGGATATCTGCTTGGGGGGGACCGCTCATATAAAATATCCAGAACTCACGGCAGCCTAAAGTTAGGACAAAGGAAAAAGTAATTAAAGACGCAATGTCGGGTACATTGTTTTTATGCTACATGGTGCATACAGGCTAAGGCTAAATGCTAATATGCTGCATGCTAACATGTGACCGTAGAGGTCCACTGCGATGGGAATAAAGCCTCTTAAATTATGTTTGTATGTGGAATTTCGGTTCTATGTTTTGTGAGCGCTGTTAAATGTTGTTTGACTATGAGGGGGAAACGGAGGTACAGCAGGACTGTTAACCGTCTATTTGGGGTTGGGGAGAGATCTAAGAATCTCCCTTCCACGGTGAAAAAGTATTTTTGAATGTATCGCGCATGCGTGGGATTTTACTAAACAACACATCTGTTACACTGCAGGGGGAGACAGGGAGACACAGACGAGGGAACAAAGAGGAGAGATTTTAACACGAATCTTATAGTTTAAAGCGGCTGGTGTTTGAACATGAAACTATTTGTTGAGATGTAGTGAATTTATACATTAAATATATGTTGACGGAGTATAATGAATTAAATTAAATGACGATTAAAATAAATAAAAATTAAATAAAAATGTTTTTGAGCGATCTATTTAGTTCTGAGTTCAGTCTTAGAGCGAATGTGAATGAAGGAATATTGAATATGGTTGAAGTAACTCAGTATTGCATTAACTACTAAAATATTTTCCTGTGTCTCTGTTCTTTTGTCATATGAGAGGAACAAAGGAGAGAGAGAGGAGGGGCTAACGTGTGCGTGACGTAGCGTCACGTGACGCGACAGAGGATCAAGTCAAAAAGGGTTTGAGACTGGTCTGGTTACAAAATCTTCTTTGATGTTATGACAATTTCACATAGGCTTGGCAAATACTATTTCATTAAAAATTGCATTTTGGAGGCTATGTGCATCACTGGGGTTGATTGGAGTTGTGTTGGGAATCAAGGACTGACATTATTCTGTAAATTTAAGATAATTAGGTGCTTATAGAGCAAGGGGTTATGGGAATTGTAGTCTGAAGTTGACTACTTGCATCTGATGGGTTGTGGTAAGATAGCCACCACTAATTGATAAATTGGTGACATAGGATGTAGGAATAAAAATTGGTTTTAATTATTCATAATTTTTTAATTGATTTTTTAATTGATTTTTTATTTTAATTAGAAATGGTTTTTGAATAGAAATTTTAATTGAATTATTTCATAGTCATATTTTTATTGATTTTTTTTTTTTTTTTTTGGAGTTGTTTAGGTTTATATTAATAATTAAAGGGGGGAAGCCATAGGCTATATAGTCTAAAATAAAATAATTCACGATAAAGGAATATAAAAGGGTTGTTACAATGGGGAAAAAGGACAGCAAGGCTATGAAGGTGATTACACCGGTTGATATGGAAAAAATAGTAATCCTTTAACTAAAGTATTGCTAGGTTATCCGGCAAATGAAACAAAAGTTGCCCTTCATTTTCAAACAAAAACTGATAAAAGATTCCAGCGATAAGATAAACAACGGCATAGAGAAGGCGACAGAAAAACTAAGCGCAGAAGTCAGTATACCTTTCTCACATACGGATTCAGCAAAAAGACACCCACCTTATGAGAAGGAAGAAGAGCTTAGGGATGTTTATCCTCAGCTTCCAGTGATCATCCAGCAGGGTGATTGTTGCATCAGAGATGAAGATGAATAATAGATAGAGGACAAGCAGAAACGACCAGAAAGATGAATCCAAAACTCCAGAAGGGAGAAAAACCGAGATGTCTGGAAACTAAGAGACGAATGAGGTTCGGAAAGATGAGGATGAAGATACAGAAGGAGAAAACCT
Source organism: Coregonus lavaretus (assembly GCF_964263955.1). Taxonomy (NCBI): domain Eukaryota; kingdom Metazoa; phylum Chordata; class Actinopteri; order Salmoniformes; family Salmonidae; genus Coregonus; species Coregonus lavaretus. The sequence goes on from NW_028161868.1 coordinate 6,227, forward strand.
GCTGAGAAAATAATCCCAAGAATTGGAGGAGAAGAATACATTGAGGCCAAGCAGCTGAAGAAAAGTAAGAAGATGATAGAAGATGATATTTCGAGGACAGAACTTAGAATATAAGCTTTTGAAGAATCCTGATATGTCAACAGCAAGAAAGAACAGGATCGAGAAACTCTCAAAAAACTCAATCATACAACTGGTGGAGAAGAGAAGCTTTGGTTATGAAGAATCAGAGTGAACCAAATCAACAATCACTGTTACAGCTTCAACTGAACAATATCAAATGCAATGTACCAGCCACCAACGGCGGTACCAGATGTTTCATATCCACAGCCAGTTTCTGGACAGACACAGAATTGGAGAGGAAGAGGACGAGAAGGCTTAGAAGGAGGAGGAAGATTTCAGCTACACTTCCAGCAATCTCCAGAAGACTGTTATAATTATGGACAGATTGGTCACTTTACCTGTGAGTGCAACAAGTCAGGAGGAAACAACAGAGAACATTTTTAAGGAAGATACAGGGGCCAGTCAAGATCACCTGTTCTCCAGGTGAACCCTAAGGATTCTAGAGTGCCTAGAAGATACGAAGGGGGGTGTCAGCTGGTAGCACCGATTAGAGAAGAAGAGAAAATATCTAACAATTGAAGTAAAAACAGAGGACTATGAGAAATAATGGTGAATAGGGGAAAAACGTATCTGTGTTCAGCCTAAAGAGGTTAAACATCTCACTATGTAAAATTAACTAATTAGGATAGGGATTTGAGGTAGTAAAACAGTTAATTACTCTTAGGGAACCAATTGAGCTATGCTATAAGAACTCAAAGAGAAATTAAAATAGACATACTAATATTAGAGCATATACCTATTGCATTGTTGGGAAGAGATGCATTGTTTAAATTGAATTGTACAATAAGATGTACACTAAACGGCTGTCTGGTAGAAGATTTTTTAAAAAAGTAGGGTTTTTGGGAATCATATTGGCTTAAAAAGATAATATCATAGGAAGGATGATAATCTATTAGACTGCCTATTAGACAATCTGTCTGAAAAATAAAGTTAAAAGGGGTGACTGTTATTCTGGGTTACATTCTTACACCAAGAGATTTCAGGCTAGGCTAAAGGGTGTTTAGTCGTTTGCCAAGTCTGTGTGTAAAGAAGTCAGAAGCAGGTGGGGACTTTCCCAATCACATATTCTAAAATTTGGTGGTAAAGGGATTTTGTGAATAAATCAGTGGGAAAAGGTTTTTAAAGGTTAGGAGAAAAGATTAGATTAAAAAGTTAGGAGAACTAGGTTGAAGGAACTCTAAGACAGTAAGCTAAGTTTTTCAAAGTTAGTAGTAAGAGAGAGAACAATGGTGAAGGACACTTTAGAGTAGGGAGATCACGGTAATTATAGGTGTATTTTTATAATCAAAAGTTTGAAAGTTAGGGTTTAGAGTAGGAAGAGAGAGTGAATGTAAGTTACATTTACGTCATTTGACACTAGTGGTGATAGATGGAAGTACAAGCAAAGACTTCAAATCTTTGGGGAAAATGGATGAAGTAACTAAGGACATTAACACTTCAGTCTATTAAAACAACAGTGAGAAGCAATTTAGCTCTTTCAACATTGATAGTTATTAAAGCCATAAATATATCGCATTTGATTATAAGGGAACCAATAGCTCCAGCACCAATTTTAGGGGAAAAAATACTTATTAGGGTTAGGATGGGGACGTTCCTCCCACATGGAGAGATAATTATGGAGAAGAAGTATACTTATCTAGTGCAAGCATTAGAATTTGTTCCGGTTAAGAATTATTGGTTAAAAGGCTATGTAATTCATAAAGTAACGCTTATGATGGAAGATTTGAAATCTGTTGAAGTTTCACAGTCACCAAAGGAGTTCAGGAAGAATATGTTACAGTAGTCACTCCAACAGTAAATAATACACAGAGGATATCGGGAACTTTCGCACTAGAAGTAGTTAAGAGTGTTAATACATCAACTAGATCAACTACTTTAATGGTAACTTTGGAAAGGGATTAATGATACGATGGCAATAGCAAATGTGGGAAGTACGACACCGACAACAACTTTTCTGAAATTAAAAGGGGTAGCAAGAAGGACTCAGGGGTTTATGGTACGAATTGGAGAGTGCTGTCAATGATAGTACGAATAGGGTTAAAATAGGAGAACAGATAGTAGTGGAGAGAATATAGATTCATCATGGAGGTACAGGATGAGGTCTTTGATTTTGATGACAGACAATGAGAGGTATCTGATCAGTACCGCTCGTTAGGGAAGAGAGAAACTAAATGGATGGGTTTGATTCTTCTGTTGTGAAAATTAGAGATAGATGGGCAGGTTCCAGCAGCTCATTCTGTAATATCAGTGAGGAATCTTGAGGGTCCATGTCTGTTGAGAATTCCAGCACCAGACACGTGGGGTTACATTTTGGAGACGGTCGTTCGACCTCTATCAAGTATGTGTCAATCTTATGCTTTGTCATGACTGTGGTATCAGCAACAATCAGTAACCGATAAAATAATGTCGTTGTCAAAACATTTGTTTAAGCCTAGGTTTAGGTGTTATTGGGTTAAGTGAATTAACTTGTGTGCATTTGTTAGATGTGAAGTAAAATCAGGTAACAGCAAACCCTGAAACCTTGGAGGTGAAAGCAGTGAGGGCTAAAAGTTGTTTTGGTTCTAATAAAACATATGAGGTAAGGGGTATGTTTATGGGAATATCAGATTGTGATGATTATATGATGACTTTGGATAAGCACGAACATAAGGTTAGAGAGGACAAATATAATGTAACTTTTTATGTACCAGTTAGTAAGAAGAGCAGGACTTTGATGGTTAAAAGATTAGCTTTTGCCTGACAATGTAACTATTGGGAATTTTAGAGATATTTGGAGGGTTTGTGGTGATGAAATATATATTCTTACCCTATGGATGGAAAGGATGTTGTTACATGTCAACGTTGAAGCTTCCATATGAGGTTTTTACCATTAAAAGAGGGGTAGCACCGGACACAGATAAATCTGAAGCTAGGTTTGAAATTGGATGAAAAGAGACATGGCTACATGTCATAGTCTTCAAGCCTATCATTGAAGGATCAATCTAAGGGAGAAGGGGGGACTTTTTCCATGGTATGGTGTAACATTTGGGAAGATCATATTGATAATATTAGTTATACTTTGAGTCCAGATAGTTCAGATATTATCACTAGGGTTATATATGCATTGAAGAATATAAGGGATGCGTTTGGGAGATCTGAGGGAGCTGGATGGTCAGCGAAGACTTGGTTGCAAGATCAGGTAGGCCCAGTAGGGGCAGTGATGGGTCAGATTTTAGTTGCAGCTTTGATAGCACTGTGTGTGATGTTTGTAATTTGTTACTGACCTTTGAGAAAGCTATGATATTGAGATAGGTTGGAGAGTGATGCCTGGAGACAACACTCAGATGCCGGTGTTGACTGTTCCTGATCTGGATGAAGATGGACAAGTGGAACTGAATGGATAAATATCATTTTTGATGATTTGATCATTTTTCAATTTATTTACTTTTTTCAATATTAGGGTGATTTTAGTATGATTTTATGAATCAAAGGGGGGAAGTGGGTTAATGTGATTCATACATCATTTATATATCATTTCTATATTCTTAGTTGATATTGATGTTCAATTTGAAAGTGTTGTTTTGCAAAAGATACTGTTTGGTCTTTTCTTTTCTTTTCTTCCAGAAGCATTTGGGGGAACATGTGGAGATTGAAATACTCAAACAAGGACAATATGAAAGGACAATATGACTGGAGGAGATGAAACAAGGAGGGTGTGGAAAGATTCCGATTCCATCATCAACAATACATTGGAAGTCGAGACTACGGGGAGATGAAGTGTAGTGGACTACATTCCAGTGTCTGCAATGAAATATAGACATGTGTAATACATAATTTGTGTCATAGCCTTAGGGATTAATTTTTGTAGAAGGATATTTGATGTTATTGAATACATGTGAGGATCTTAGATGTTTTTGTTTATTTCGGTGATGCTTAGGGACAGGGAGTCTAGGCAGGGAGAGGTCCACTGTAGGGTCCAATGGGTTGACCAGCCTTAGAGTGGATATTTTTTGGATAGGATTTTGTTTGCAGGGGCTTACATGTGTATTTAATTGCATCATAGTTTCAAATGCATTTACATTGTTTATGAGTTTATCTGGAGTACCGAGGTGGTTGCCTGGGGCAGAGGGACCGTGAGAGAATTTTACTGTCTTGATTGATGGATGGATTTGGAACGAAGGTTGCCGGACAGTTTTTCGCTCTTACACTCCATAAAGATTTGTTCATATTTCATAGTAATGTATTCACACTTCATAAACAGTTATTCATATGTCATAGAAAGGTATTTACACTCTAGAGAAGAATGTTTTTGGTTTAATGTTAAAGATACTCAATAAGATAAATTGTTACTTGTCATAATCCTATTCTGTTTGTTTTCGAGACTTTTAGTTCGTCTCGAAGGGGGGAAATGTCGTGTATTAGGATTATGCCTTTGTTAAATGTTTTAAGTGGAACCAGAGAGGACGTTAATTTTAGTATCAAGAGGGAATGTTTTAGTGTAACGCCACATACAACAGACAGGAAGTGTGTTGTAGACAGGGGAGACTGGTGATTGGCCAGAAGAGGGAGCATCTTTTTGCATTGTTTATAAGTAGGGGCTAAACGAAGAAGAAGGCAGAGCGGCCATTCTGAGGCGTCGCTCTCCGGGTGGGCATGTCACCTGTAACTTATGCTGAAAGCTTGTGATCTGAATAAACCTTATGATCAAAGTTCAGTATGAGCGGACTCCTTTGTTTATCAGCAATAATTGCCAGCACTTACGCGATACGACAATACATTTATTGTTACAGTAACCATGGATGTGTTACTCATTTTTAAGATGAATAAATACTGTTACATTAGTTCGTAAGATAGCCTTAACTTTAGGCTATTTGCTGTATTACAAAAGTAATACTACAAAAATTGTCATCAAAATCCGTCAATTTAAACTAGATTTTTTTGCATGGGCTACGTCTCAATCCACCAAATCTGCCTATGTCGGCCTTCCGCATCTGCGGTGTTTGTCAAACCATGAGACATCCCGAAAATCGGTCTTCTCATAAAAACGTCTGTGGCCTACAAATTATTATGACCACTCTATGGAAAGGGGAGACTCTAACGTTTTCCTCTACGACCACCACAAGTGTCATGGGACTCCTCTGAACGTAACCAATACAAACGAATGGAAATATGGAGGTCGTTTTGGGCCACACCTCAAAAAGGGTTAAATATGTGTAAAAAATATACAGTGAGGGAAAAAAGTATTTGATCCCCTGCTGATTTTGTACGTTTGCCCACTGACAAAGACATGATCAGTCTATAATTTTAATGGTAGGTTTATTTGAACAGTGAGAGACAGAATAACAACAAAAAAATCCAGAAAAACGCATGTCAAAAATGTTATAAATTGATTTGCATTTTAATGGGGGAAATAAGTATTTGACCCCTCTGCAAAACATGACTTAGTACTTGGTGGCAAAACCCTTGTTGGCAATCACAGAGGTCAGACATTTCTTGTAGTTGGCCAGCAGGTTTGCACACATCTCAGGAGGGATTTTGTTCCACTCCTCTTTGCAGATCTTCTCCAAGTCATTAAGGTTTCGAGGCTGACGTTTGGCAACTCGAACCTTCAGCTCCCTCCACAGATTTTCTATGGGATTAAGGTCTGGAGACTGGCTAGGCCACTCCAGGACCTTAATGTGCTTCTTCTTGAGCCACTCCTTTGTTGCCTTGGCCGTGTGTTTTGGGTCATTGTCATGCTGGAATACCCATCCGTGGATATATTGAAGCAACATCTCAAGACATCACTCAGGAAGTTAAAGCTTGGTCGCAAATGGGTCTTCCAAATGGACAATGACCCCAAGCATACTTCCAAAGTTGTGGCAAAATGGCTTAAGGACAACAAAGTCAAGGTACTGTAATGGCCATCACAAAGCCCTGACCTCAATCCTATAGAACATTTGTGGGCAGAACTGAAAAAGTGTGTGCGAGCAAGGATGCCTACAAACCTGACTCAGTTCCACCTGCTCTGTCAGGAGGAATGGGCCAAAATTCACCCAATTTATTTAAGGCTACCCGAAACATTTGACCCAAGTTAAACAATTAAAGCAACTCTACCAAATACGAATTGAGTGTATGCAAACTTCTGACCCACTGGGAATGTGATGAAAGAAATAAAAGCTGAAATAAATCATTCTCTCTACTATTATTCTGACATTTCACATTCTTAAAATAAAGTGGTGATCCTAACTGACCTAAGACAGGGAATTTTTACTAGGATTAAATGTCAGGAATTGTGAAAAACTGAGTTTAAATGTATTTGGCTAAGGTGTATGTAAACTTCCGACTTCAACTGTATTTCCTGAGCTGTCTTATATCTCCTAGATATCTCCTAGATATAAGACAGACACTTCAAAACCTTATTCCTTATGATTAATTTTTTGACTGTCTTTTTTGCCATTTATAAATGTGTTATTCAGTGCGTTTCTATGGGATATAGTAGTAAAGGCCAGATTCAATCATTGTTTGGGGGGGAGGGGGGGGTTATACTTATAGGGGTCCTAAAATTCTAAATCAAATAGCTAAATGATGCATGGTATGACCATCTTAAAATAATTCCATATCTTAGCTTAGTTACGCCCCGTACCCCGCCCCTCCCCATTTGAAAGAGATGTATCTTCTGTTTGGATAGTTACATCGGTGCCACTGAGTCTGGCTTTAATTCCAGTTAGTCTGCAAATTAATAATTGATATATTGGATTCAAGTCTCCATTTCAACCAAAAATCTAAGTTAAAGATTAGGACTAAATCAAATCAAACTTTAAATGCACTTTAAATGCAGTTCGATTTGATTTAGTCCTATTGTTTAACTTAGATTTTTACTTGAGATGGAGACATGAATCCTATATACAGTGGGGAGAACAAGTATTTGATACACTGCCGATTTTGCAGGTTTTCATACTGACAATGCATGTAGAGGACTGTAATTTTTATCATAGGTACACTTCAACTGTGAGAGACGGAATCTAAAACAAAAATCCAGAAAATCACATCCCTGGATGGGAGACCAAAGGCATAGCTGTAGAAAGAGCTGCTCTCTAGTAGGAGGTGCTGCCCAGTCTACAGTTACTTTGTCTTATAGTGGAGATTACGTTGAAGATCTGACATTGTTTCAAATTCAACATGTTTTATACAAGGTTTGTCTATGTTGAAAATTGGTAATCATGATGACATAATCCTGTGGTTTAAATTTTACCCTCAAAACAACAGTTGATTACTTTTTTCAAATCCAGTGTGTTTTCCACGTAGAATCCACATCACAATATGTTGATAAATTACGTTGATACAAGGTTGATTTAACCAGTTTGTGCCCAGTGGGTGGGGTTAATGGCTATTCTGGTAAATTACACCAGTTATTGTCCTAATGTTGGAATCTGACAGATGACTGACTTCATCAGCTAGGGAACTGACAATCTATGGACCATCTAAAAAACAAATCGCGCTCACCAACATGTGCGAGTGTGTGTGTGTGACTGCGTGTGTGTGTGTGTTTGTCTTTCATGTATAGCTGATCTGAAGACCTAAACCCTCAAACATGCAAACATTGTGCCATTAATATATTTGCTCAAATGTTTCATCTTCTCTTCTGGCAGTGGTATTGTTCATTATGTGTTGTTTAGTCATAGTCCCAAACGTACGTAGTATTCTCTCCCAGTCTGCCATGCAAGCAGACTTGACCCAATATTATGCCCAGTTCAAACTGCCTCAGCTCTGCTCTGTTTGGAGCAGGTCCACATCACTACAGATCAGAACAATGTGTTTCAGCATGCAGAACAACAACACATTGTTTGGCCCGGTTCTGATCTGTCTGGAGGGCTGGTTAACTGAACTGGTACCTCCAATCTTCAATAACTTGAGGACCAGTTCCACTTATAAAATACTGATATCTTCAGTAACATTGTAAGTGACAAGTGAATATATATATTTTTTTCATTCTACTTCAAGGTCTGGATATATCTTAAGTGTAAAATCACATGATCAGCACACAGCCTGTTGGTCCAAGCCAGGAGAGGTATCACATTTAACACATTAGCAAAGGAGGTGTGTAGGCTAGAGACATAGCCACCGGCACAGACTGTCCTAAGTATTTTCAGGGGAGTGTGTATGTGTGCGTGTGCGTGTGTGTATGTGTGTGCATGCGTGTGTGTGCGTGTTTGTGTGCGTGCCCTAAGTATTTTCGGGGAGTGTGGTCTTGGTGAGTTGCCAGCAGTCTGAGATCAAAGGATTATAAGGACCGGTTGTCACTATGACAGCTGTAACAGTTTGGATATCCACTTGACCGGGCAGAGACACTGTAATAAAATGGACGGTGAGAGAGAGAGAGAGAGAGAGAGAGAGAGAGAGAGAGAGAGAGAGAGAGAGAGAGAGAGAGAGAGATAGAGACACAGACAGACAGACAGACGGATGAGCAAACAAATGGATGGATGGACTGAAGGAGAGACCGACAGACAGAGAGACAGAGAATGAGAGGGATTGAGTGATGGGGACGGAGATAGGGAGGGACAGAGCTGGCAAATATTCAGTGATATGATCTGACAGCACCTCTGCATAGGTTTCCAGACACATGCTACAACGTTGTAGAACCATACTAATCCTCCACTCCTCTTTGCCTTTCCTCATCTCCTTTCCGCTCTCCTTCCACCCAACATCTGATACCTATGATACCTCTCATCACTCTCCAAGTGTTCCACTCAGTCCCAACGACTGGAAATATATACCTCACTGATCAATACCACTTGCTCTCTCTTCCCTGATTTTCCTCTCTCTCTTTTTTCTGTTCCCTGTATCCTATGTGTTCTTTCTCTCTCACTCTCTGTTTCAAAAGTTTGAAGACAGTTTAACTGACAGAGTCAAAAGTCATTGAGTGCTGCCAGCCCACCCTATGCCCCCTGCCTCTCCACTCTAGTCCTCCAGGGCCCCCAGCCCCTCTACTTGGCCCACCCAAGGCTGTCCCTGGCTGGGCAGAGACAGGGGGACAGATGGAGGCACCTGAGGCGCTAATCTCTACCTGGTGGGGAGGTTTCTTCAGGGCTATCTTTGTCACTTTGCCAATATCTAAAGGCCAACAACACACTCAGATACACATTTTTGTCATTTTAGCAGATGCTCTTATTCAGAGCGACTTACAGTTAGTGAGTACATACATTATTTTTACTTTTCATACTGGCCCCCCGTGGGAATCGAAACCACAACCCTGGCGTTGCAAACGCCATGCTCTACCAACTGAGCTACATCCCTGCCGGCCATTCCCTCCCCTACCCTGGACGAATTGTGCGCCACCCCATGGATCTTCCGGTCGTGGCCAGCTACGACAGAGCCTGGATTTGAACCAGGATCTCTAGTGGCACAGCTAGCACTGCGATGCAGTGCCTTAGACCACTGCGCCACTCAGGATACACCACACACAATACATCACAGAGCAGCTATTGACTTTACAATAGCAATGCATCCAGATAAGTATGTGTGTTTGCCTGTATAGCTAAATATCTAGCTAGCTAATAATCTTTCCATCTATGTATTCTTTCATTACTGTACTTTCCAGCATAAGTCATAGAGAAATGTTCAGCTGTGTTGCTGTGTAGAATTAGAACATGTAACCAATTGGAAAACTGATTAAAAGGCTAAAGGTCAATGAAGTGTGGCACCAAACTGTAGAGAATGGAGTATCAGTTACCCAGACATACTGTACACACACTGCTACTCCCCTGGGAGAAACAAGGACACCAGCAGCAACATGAGACTACACACACACACACACACACACACACACACACACACACACATTCACACACACACTAGAGGTTGACAAGGGAGTGAAATTCATTGCTGTCCCGTCTTGTCCTGAAATTGTTTTCCCCGTACTGTCCTGATCCCGCAACAGTTCTATAACCAAATAACTTTCCTGTCCCGTCCCAATAAAAATCACTCCCGTCCTGTCTCGTGCTAATATTTACGTGTAGAAATCAGAAATAACTTCCTCCATTAGCTGCTCGTAGCTAAGTAGTGGCGCGAGAGTGAGCCAATTTTTATGAAGTAAAATATATTAGGCCTACACCCAGTTTTTTTTATGAAATCCTCTATACATTACATATTTCTCCGCAACCTTCGGAGCCGGAGTCTAGGCTTAAACGACCATCCCCCATCCACAACACCCCAGCAAGCCGCAAGCCTGCTAGAAGCTAATAGGCACTCACGTTGCCCCTAGTGGATGACATAGCTTCCATATTTCGCCAAATCCAAATGTAATCTGGTACCTGCAGAATCGGCACCTCCTGACTTATTCCATAGGAGAATGGGCTGTCTGACACATTCCACTGGTGGGGATCCTAAGAGTATGACCTCACATGCCTCTGTCAAGTGTTCTTAAAAAGTTGTATTAAAGTATATTCCATAATAATTGTATTCTATTCCTTGGTCTATCCAATTGCACTCAATTGAAATCAAATACAAATGGCGAGATGAATAGCCTTGGCAAATACAACTGAAGGTCTAACACCAACCCCAAATCTGAATGTTTGCTGGGAAAATTGTCAATTTCCAAGCTGGTACACAGAACACGGCTCATAATCCATGTAACATCAAATCCATATACTATACATGCTTACATAAACTACATTCCAACATGTGGAAAGACAGTAATCCCAATGTTTGTTTTTGGGGTCAAACAGAATCCAGTGTGAAAGGACCATTGTCTCTGATCTAATCATGACTTTATTTCAGGCCTGGGTATGAACCCAGTGTTAACCAGGGTTCACCTCACACTGCATGGAAACACATACCCAGGAATGGGTTTGAGCAAGGCTCTCCAAGGTGCTCTCCAACCCTGTTCCTGGAGAGCTATCGTCCTGTAGGTTTTTGCTCCAACCCTAATCTAGCGCACCTGATTCTAATAATTAGCTGGTTGATAAGCTAAATCAGGTTAGTTACAACTGGTGGTAGCTCTCCAGGAACAGGGTTGGAGAGCTATACTGTATTACTCTGGGGTCAGACAAGAATGTATACCTGCATGAAAACGAGCTCCAAGAAACATATATGGTTCCCATGGCACTAATACAATTGTGTTCCTTACACTGTTGATGTGATAGAAATCTGAACTAACTTGTCCACGTCACAGTTTTGAAAAGTTGGTATTGAGACACATTCCAGGAACATTCCAGAAATGCATTTTCAGGAACTATGGATTTGTCATCATTTTTTAATGAGAGTTAAGTCTGCTTCCACACCAGAGTTTAAGTTGAATTATGACTTCATTGTTTCTCTCCTATTTTCCTAAGATTTGGGGAGGGAGGTAAATGGAACAGGTTTGCACTGGGAACAAAAACAGAAGCAGCTGACATGAGATTTGCCAATTACCCGAAACACCTTACCCACACTTCTCCACCCTTCCCCTGCCCTCACCCCTGACCTCCCCCACCCTCATCCATCCCTGGAGAGATGGAGCCCTTTCATGACCTGCCTAGGACCCCCAGAGATCCACCAATCACAGACCAGGACTAGAAACACTAACAGACCTTTCTGCTTGTGGAAATCAGAAAAGACACACATGACCACCCTGTAAAAACAAGCTGAAGGAGAGGGGTGGGGAGATGAGAGGAACGTTGAGTTGGGTTTCTGTGTGGAACAAAAGTAGCTCTAGAATAACACACGTTCTGGTTCAGAAGGAGAGGAATTCACATGTGGAACGTTAACAGTCAGTAGACCTTAGCGATGGCCAAGACCACCTGAGAATGCACACACCCCCCGAGCTTCCATATATCCTCCCCGTTTCTCCCACCACAGATACCCCTTATCCTCACCCACATCCCCATTCTGTTAAAAATAGACAACTGGAAACTTGCACAGATGAGGTGGTCATAAGAATGAAGATGTGGTGGATAAAATAAACCTAGATGAACTTAAATCTCCAGTATTTCTGTGCGCTCGCTACTAGAGGCCTTGGCTTGATGATCATACAGATATGATGAAGTCAAAGAGGAATAGCTCTAAGCTCTATACTGTAGCTTCTTATGTCAGGAGACCACAACCAAACAATCCATACGTTCTATAGATTCCAGAACCATAACAATCCTTTTGAATACTTAGAGGTGATTTTCAATACCCATCTGTCTTTGTTTGTCTTTGTAGAGTTTCCATATTGGAGACATATTGTAAACACAAGGTTAAGACAGAGTAGGTAGTTCTGAGGGGGGGGGCGTGATTCTTCCGGTAACCACGATCAGAGATGACGTAGGCTCCTTTGAAGAACACTGCTGTACAGGTTAAAACAATATTTACCCTCTGTAAGGGTAACTCTATAAGGGTTAAAACAATATTTACCCTCTGTAAGGGTAACTCTATAAGGGTTAAAACAATATTTACCCTCTGTAAGGGTAACTCTGTAAGGGTTAAAACAATATTTGCTCTGACATTATGATACAAATGGCATATACAGTGATTTCGCTTCAAAATAATTACCATGCAATATGACAAACAAGCTTCAGTTATTGAATAATCACCAACCCTTACCCAATGAATTCATCATGTTGATCTTAGTTTGTGTAGAGGACCTCAGCTATAGATGGTATTTGGTATTCAATGAGAAATGATACGGTTGTAATGGTAGTTACTTACTTACATAATTCAACACAGCTGTAAATTGGTTCCAAATGGTTCCAGTGGGTAATGGTTCAATAAGATTGAAATAAATCTAAAGTAATTATGTAACTACAAATTTCACAGTGTTTCACAGCGTTTCTAAGTTCATTCAGACTGAGTGGCTGTAAAATATAGCATCACCCTTTTGTTTTCTCATAAAATGTTAGGACCTCTGGAGCTTAGTGTTGGACTTTGACATTTCTCCTTTTTGATTATTTGACCCCTCCCTTCCTGTTTAAAGACAGAGAAAGAGGAGAGTCATTAAACTCTGACAGAAAGTGTAAATCTTTCAGGATGCCAGTGCAGCAGTGCAGCAGTGCAGCCTCCAGTCCAGACCACACAGTCAGTAGTGGGTATAAGGTGGCTTTGGCTGATGTGAAATCCTGTCAATGCCTTTCTGTGTGACTGAGATTCCCATGTCCTTGCCATGTGGAAACAGGGTTTCCCCCCCTTATTTTTCAGTTTGACCCAGATCGAATGCCTTCCAGTCACTGTGAGACAGCATGGGTAATGGTTGTGTGTAGCTGATAGACAGTGTAATAGTTAATCTAGTCTGAGTGACTCACATGTTTATGAAGAAAACTTCCAGTATGATTCTATGCATTTATCTCATGCGCTCCTGTCATTTCTACATACCATGATGACAGACACTTTAATATGTATTGACGAATGACCATGCACACACACGTGCACACACACATACGCACACACACATCGTCTCTCTCAACAATCCCCCATGCTGAACACAGACTGTGTAAATGGAGATAATGAAGCAGCACTTGATTTTGTGTTTCACAAACCAGGAAGGAAGGCTTCTTCTGCCAAGACTTTTCTTCTTCCTGGGAGCAGGGGTCAGATGTCAAAGAGACTGTTTATGAATGGCAGAGACTGACAAGGTCATGTTTGTTATTGTCAAGATTGACGGGGTCATGTCAAAAGGCATGTGATCAGAACTGAATGAGAGCAGACACACACATGTACACACGCACGCATGCAGGCACACACACACACACACACAAACACACACACACACACACACACACACACACACACACAAGCTGCAAATACCAGAAAATGAATAACTATGATATTTGTACCAATCTCTTTCCATTTATGTAGTGTCTTACAAGGTCTATAGTATTTCCTATGGGTTCCATAGGTTAATGATATGATGGTGTGTGATGGCTGTCAGATAGAGATTTGATACTAAAGACATCTGAGCTGCCATCAGTACTACTCTACAAAGGCTGCAATCAATACTACGCTACACAGAATGCCATAAATACTACTCTACACAGTCTGCCATCAATACTACTCTACACAGGCTGCCATCAGTACTACTCTGCACAGGCTGCCATCAGTACTACTCTACACAGGCTGCATTCAATAATACTCTACACAGGTTGCCATCAATAATACCCTAAACAGGCTGCAATCAATTATACTCTACACAGGCTGCCATCAATACTACTCTACACAGGCTGCCATCAATGCTACTCTACACAGAATGCCATCAACACTACTCTAAACAGGATGCCATATATACTACTCTACACTGGCTGCAATCTGTACTAATCTACACAAATTATCATCAATTGTACTCTAAATAGGCTGCCTTCAATACTACTTGACACAGGCTGCCATCAATACTATTCTACACAGGCTGCCATCAGTACTAATCTACACAGACTGCCATCAATACTACTTGACACAGGCTGCCATCAATACTACTCTACACAGGTTGCCGTCAATACTACCCTAAACAGGCTGCCATCAGTACTACTCTATACAGGCTACCATCAGTACAACTCTACACAGGCTGACATCAATACTACTCTACATAGGCTTCAATGAATACTACTCGACACAGACTGACATCAATACTACTTGACACAGGCTGACATCAATACAACTCTACACACACCGCCATCAGTGCTACTCTTCACAGGCTGCATTCAATAATTCTCTACACAGGTTGCCATCAATACTACCCTAAAAAGGCTGCATCATTTCCACTCTACACAGGCTGCCATCAATACTACTCTACACAGACTGCCATCAGTACTACTCTACACAGGCTGCCATCAGTTCTACTCTACACAGACTGCCATCAATGCTATTCTAAACAGGCAGCCATCAATACTACTCTACACAGGCTTCCATCAACACTAATCCAAACAGGATACCATCAATACTACTCTACACAGGCTGCAATCAATACTACTCTACAAAGGCTGCCATCACTACTACTCTACATAGGCTTCCATCAATACTACTCGACACAGACTGCCATCAATACTGCTCTACACACACTGCCATCAGTACTACTCTACAAAGATTGCCAACAATACTACCCTAAACAGGCTGCTATCAATACTACTCTACACAGGCTGCCATCACTACTACTCTACACAAACTGCCATCAACACTAGTCTACACAGGCTGCCATCAATACTACTCTAAACAGCTGCCGTCTATACTACTCTAAACAGCTGCCATCAATACTACTCTAAACAGGCTGCCATCAGTACTACTCTACACAGGCTGCCATCAATACTACTCTACATAAGCTGCCATCAATACTACTCTACACAGGCTGCCGTCTATACTACTCTAAACAGCTGCCATCAATACTACTCTAAACAGGCTGCCATCAGTACTACTCTACACAGGCTGCCATCAATACTACTCTACATAAGCTGCCATCAATACTACTCGACACACACTGCCATCAGCACTACTCTACACAGGCTGCCATCAATGCTACTCTACACAGGCTGCCATCAATACTACTCTAAACAGGCTTGCATCAATACTACACTACACAGACTGCCATCAATACTACTCTAAATAGGCTGCCATCAGTACTACTCTATACAGGCTGCCATCAGTACAACTATACACAGGCTGACATCAATACTACTCTAAACAGGCTGCCATCAGCACTACTCTACACAGGCTGCCATCAATACACCTCTACACAGGCCGCCATCAATACTACTCTAAACAGGCTTCCATCAAAACTACACTACACAGACTGCCATCAATACTACTCTAAACAGAGAGCCATCAATACTACTCTACACAGGCTGCCATCAGTACTACTCTATACAGGCTGCCATCAGTACTACTCTATACAGGCTGCCATCAGTACAACTCTACACAGTCTGCCATCAGTACTACTCTACACAGATTGCCATCAATTCTACTCTAAACAGGCTGCCATCAGTACTACTCTACACAGACTACCATCAGTACTACTCTACACAGGCTGCCATCAGTACTACTCTACACACACTGCCATCAGTAAAACTCTACACAGGCTGCCAACAGTTCTACTCTACACAGACTGCCATCAATACTACTCTAAACAGGATGCCATCAATACTGCACTACACAGACTGCCATCAGTACTACTCTACACAGGCTGCCATCAATACTACTCTACATAGGCTGCCATCAATACTACTCGACACAGACTGCCATCAATACTACTTGACACAGGCTGCCATCAATACTACTCTACACAGGCCGCCATCAATACTGCTCTGAACAGGCTGCCATCAATACTACTCTAACAGGCTTGCATCAATACTACAATACACAGACTGCCATCAATGCTCATGTAAACAGGCTGCCATCATTACTACTCTACACAGATTGACATCAATTCTACTCTAAACAGGCTGCCATCAATACTACTCAACACAGGTTGCCATCAATACTACTCGAAACAGTCTGCCATCAATACTACACTACACAGGCTGCCATCAGTACAACTCTACACAGTCTGCCATCAGTACTACTCTACACAGATTGCCATCAATTCTACTCTAAACAGGCTGCCATCAGTACTACTCTACACAGACTACCATCAGTACTACTCTACACAGGCTGCCATCAGTACTACTCTACACACACTGCCATCAGTAAAACTCTACACAGGCTGCCAACAGTTCTACTCTACACAGACTGCCATCAATACTACTCTAAACAGGATGCCATCAATACTGCACTACACAGACTGCCATCAGTACTACTCTACACAGGCTGCCATCAATACTACTCTACATAGGCTGCCATCAATACTACTCGACACAGACTGCCATCAATACTACTTGACACAGGCTGCCATCAATACTACTCTACACAGGCCGCCATCAATACTGCTCTGAACAGGCTGCCATCAATACTACTCTAACAGGCTTGCATCAATACTACAATACACAGACTGCCATCAATACTCATGTAAACAGGCTGCCATCATTACTACTCTACACAGATTGACATCAATTCTACTCTAAACAGGCTGCCATCAATACTACTCAACACAGGTTGCCATCAATACTACTCGAAACAGTCTGCCATCAATACTACACTACACAGGCTGCCATCAATTCTACACTACACAGACTGCCATCAATACTAATCTAAACAGGCTGCCATCAATACTACTCTAAACAGGCTGCCATCAGTACTACTCTATACAGGCTGCCATCAGTACTACTCTATACAGGCTGCCATCAGTACTACTCTACACAGACTGCCATCAGTACTTCTCTACACAGGCTGCCATCAATACTACTATAAACAGGCTGCCATCAATACTACTCTAATCAGGCTGCCATCAGTAATTCTCTAAACAGGCTGTCATCAGGTCTGCTCTACACACATACACACCATATAACCACGCATGCAGGCATGCACATGGCACACATGCAAACACCCCCCCCCCCCCCCCACACACACACACACACACACGAACACACACACACCTCCTTGTTTCCAGGACAGCCCAGCAGAAGATGACTGTCAACAGAGACATTTGCACCTTGCTCTATGCCCTGTAATATACTGTACATTCTGAAACACCTTGCTTACATCTCAATTCATTGTTATTTTTTCCTCTTTCCTCTTCCTGTCAGGGGTTTGATATCTTGATTTTAGCAGTTAGGCTTTTGAAGTCGGCGTGTTTACAGAAAAACACCTTTGCTTTGCATTCCACCATATCTGAATAAGCTATCTCACATGTAAACCTATACTTACTGACATCAAAGATCATTGTTATACTGTAAGGTTTGCTGTAGCATTACATTAATACTGTATGGATTCCATTGTCTGTAAGGAAATACTATGAGGCCATTTTGACCACACTCTAAACAATAACATAGACCTACTGAAAGCCTCATGCGTTTATTTGTGTCTTTCCGTAAGGTCTCTTCTCACCTCTCATAGCAGGGGTTACAGCAAACTCTCTCACTTATTACACCAATCACATCAACCCTCACACTCTCTTTCTCGTTTTCTTCTTCTCCCCTCTTAGCCTGACCTACTGACCCCTCTTATCCAATGAGTACTCAGACAGACAGACTGGGTTGTGTTTTAGTCACGCATAGAGACACGCAGTGGCACCCTGACCGATCCACTGGTTCCCTCTAGAGAGGGCTAAGACATAACACACAAACAAACTCACATCAGTGTGTTTCACCATGAGGAAATAAAAGATTGTGAGAAAAGCAGAGAGATACTACTAGTGCTTGATCAATGAGTATATTGAGCCACAGAGGAGGCACTCAGTCAATCCCAAAAGCTATGGGTGGATCTGGGGAAGAGAGTACATGGGCAACACTGGTGGACATTCTGTGTATAGCCCATGAAACCCTGAAGTTTCACTCTGCAATTCTACATCAGAAGTGGCAATAAACAATTTACCTTGCTATTACTCTCATTTTATATCTGAACAACAACAAAAATGGGTGTGTTAGCAAAATCCCTGAAACTTTAAAACTAGAATCTGCAGTTGCTACATACATTTTTGGATTTATAAATGATACCCATTGATTCTTGAAGAATATAATTTATTAGCTTAGTTCAACTGTTTTACCCCATCAGATCCCAAAATATAAGTTTGTTTTACTTCAATGTTTGTAAACAACGTACATGTAAACAAACACTGTATAGCCTCAAAACATGGTTAAAACTATAATTTTTATATCATGGATGGTCAGTCCTTACATCCATTTATTTGTCTATGAATTTGAGAGCCGTTGCATTTCTCCAGGCTCATCCCTCAGCTTTTTATCAA
>NW_028161867.1:0-27242 GCF_964263955.1 Coregonus lavaretus
GTCATTATGGGGTATTGTGTGTAGATTGATGAAACCAATATATAATGTAATCCATTTTAGAATAAGGCTGTAACTTAACAAAATGTGGAAAATGTGAAGGGGTCTGAATACTTTCCGAATGCACTGAACATGTAAAAATAAATAACATATGTTTCCTGATCTTGCTTATATCTCTCAGATATAGGACAGACACTTCAGAACAAACTTCCTTTAAAATGTGAAATCAAAAGCAAAATGATTATCGGTACGACCTTCTTAAAACAATTCCATATAGCTTAGTTGTCCCCCATGTGGTTGATATCATTCCATTGGCTCCATTCCAGCCATTATTATGATTCATTCTCCCCTCAGCAGACTACACTGGGGCTAAATTGAGATTCTCTACCCTTCTCCTGAAGTGTACACTCGTACACCCCCCCTCATGGATTGAAATGAACTGGTGTGAGGAACATGGTGTAAACTCCCTCCAGCCATGCTTGTCCTCTAACTCTTCATTGGAGCGGGCTGAAAGAAAGAAAAGAGAAGCTTCTAGAATGCATCCCAAATGGCACCCTATTTATTATATAGTGCAGTCATTTGGACCAAAGCCTTATGTGCCCTGGTTAAAAGTAGTGCACTTTAAAGTGGATAGGGTGCCATTTGGGACACAGACCTGGTTGTGGTGTAAACATTGTACACCGTGTTCAGTGACTTACACAAAGCCAAGGGCACCAGTTACCGTAGTTACTCAGTTCTCTGTGGACGATGTCGACATTCTTTCTTGTGTGTGCCAACAATATTGACAAACTACTGGTCCCACAAGCTATGCAGCATCAAGTCTCATTTGAATTGTGATCCTTGCTTTGTGAGAACAGAACTATAGTGTGATAATGAAATACATGTATCTGCATCACAAATAGCACCCTATACCCTGTAGTACCCTACTTTGACCAGAACCCTATGAACCCTGGTCAAAAGTAGTGCACTAATAGAGTGTCATTTGCGACACATCCTCACTCAAAGACAGCCATCCTCAGGGAGTTGTTGTGAATGACTTGTAGAACACACATCAGCCAGCCTGTAGAGTCTTGGTCTTCCATCTGCAGAGGAACACACACACACACACACACACACACACACACACACACACACACACACACACACACACACACACACACACACACACACACACACACACACACACACACACACACACACACACACACATACACACACACATACACATACACACACACACACACACACACACACACACACACACAAACACACACACACACACACACACATACACACACACACATACACACACACCACACACACACACACACATCACCTTACATCACTAAAGCTGACAGCTGAACCAAGTGTGAATCAAAACTGAACTGACGTCTGTGCCCAGTGGGATGCTTTTACCAACTGAGACACACAGAAGAATACTTTGACTACTTGAATACTTGTTCCTCTCTGCTGAGGACAAAACCTGGGAGGAGAGTAGACAGGACTGTCTGAAGAGAGGAGCAGACCTGGTGATAATAAACAGCAGAGAGGAACAGGTGAGAGTGCTGGTCTCCTGGTCCATTATTTGGAGCAGTGTCTGCTGTCTCTTCTCTCTTGGTGCTGGTCTCACCGTCTCTCAGGGTGTTTGCACTGACGTAAATATCCACAATCCTCTCCTCCATCTCACCTCTGCCAAACTTTACCTTCTTGTTCATATCTGGCTCAGCATATATTACCTTTGACACCTTTAACAATGCCTGGGTATTTCTTTGATGTAGCTCTATTATACATTAAGTCTCTGCTTCTCTAATTAATATGGTGCTCTTCCAACATGGCCGCAAGGAGGCATCGTTCATCAACTGCAACCCCTTTATACGTTAAATCTCTGCTTCTAGTGATATCTCTGTCTCTGAGTCATCTGTGTGTCTCTGTCTGTGTGACTGCTGTAGGTGTTAACTCTAAGGCAGTATCAACAAAATGACATGGGTAGTTGTGTCTATGCTAATACAAAAAATAGAACAAGTTTGTATACTTATGTGCATGTGTGCGTGTGAGAGATTGTTACAGTGGTTATTGTTAAACCATTTTCTGCGGCACAATATAAATCATTCCATGTCTCTACATGGTCATCTTATCCAGAGTATATCTCAACACAGTCCTCCTGTCCAGGGAATGGGACTTGCTATTTGTGATGATGGACAGGACACTATCATACCAGGAAGATATAGATAATAGAGGGCAAGCATAAAAAAAAATGCTAGTTGTTAACATACAGCTCTGGAAAAAATTAAGAGACCACTGCTAATTTTTCTTAAATCAGCATCTCTACATGTATGACAGCCATTCCATTCCAGTGTCTGTTGATTTCCAACACAGGCACACCTCATTCTACTGAATTAGATACTGATTAGGTGATCACCTGAACCAAATCTTATTTAACGAGGGATACAGTGCTTCCATCCTTAAAATTTCAAAGATGGCAGTTCATAAGAACAAGGTCAAGCAGCAGACATTGGGGACAACA
This sequence comes from Coregonus lavaretus, assembly GCF_964263955.1. Lineage (NCBI taxonomy): Eukaryota > Metazoa > Chordata > Actinopteri > Salmoniformes > Salmonidae > Coregonus > Coregonus lavaretus. Next base: position 2,522 of record NW_028161867.1, read on the forward strand.
AAGTTACAGACTGGCAGAGGGCGAAAACGACTCTCTACTGACCGGGATGACCGCCAACTCATTCGAATGTCACTCAACAACCGTAAGATGACATCAAGTGACCTACAAAAAGAATGGCAAACGAAAGCTGGGGTGAAGTGCACGGCGAGGATGGTTCGAAACAGGCTCCTAGGGGCACGGCTGAAGTTGTGCAAAGCTAGAAAAAAAAACTTAATCAATGAGAAGCAAAGAAGAGCCAGGCTGAGGTTTGCAAAAGACCATAAGGATTGGACCGTAGAGGACTGGAATAAGGTCATCTTCTCTGATGAGTCCAATTTTCAGCTTTGCCCAACACATGGTCGTCTAATGGTTAGACGGAGACCTGGAGATGCCTACAAGCCACAGTGTCTCGCACCCACTGTGAAATTTGGTGGCGGATTGGTGATGATCTGCGGGTGCTTCAGCAAGGCTGGAATCGGGCAGATTTGTCTTTGTGAAGGACGCATGAATCAAGCCACGTACAAGGTTGTCCTGGAAGAAAACTTGTTTCCTTTTGCTCTGACATTGTTCCCCAACTCTGAGGATTGTTTTTTCCAGCAGGACAATGTGCCATGCCACACAGCCAGGTCAATCAAGGTGTGGATGGAGGACCACCAGATCAAGACCCTGTCATGGCCAGCCCAATCTCCAGACCTGAACCACATTGAAAACTTCTGGAATGTGATCAAGAGGAAGATGGATGGTCACAAGCCATCAAACAAAGCCGAGCTGCTTTAATTTTTGCGCCAGGAGTGGCATAAAGTCACCCAACATCAATGTGAAAGACTAGTGGAGAGCATGCCAAGACGCATGAAAGCTGTGATTGAAAATCAGGGTTATTCCATCAAATATTGATTTCTGAACTCTTCCTAAGTTAAAACATTAGTATTGTGTTGTTTAAAAATGAACATGAACTTATTTTCTTTGCATTATTCGAGGTCTGACAACACTGCATCTTTTTTGTTATTTTGACCAGTTGTCATTTTCTGCAAATAACTGCTCTAAATGACAATATTTATATTTGGAATTTGGGAGAAATATTGTCAGTACTTTATAGAATAAAACAAAAATGTTATTTTTACCCAAACACATACCTATAAATAGTAAAACCAGAGAAACTGATAATTTTGCAGTGGTCTCTTAATTTTTTCCAGAGCTGTATATTAAATATCATATGTAACAGCCCCACGATAATTCAGGGAGTTTCCAGAACTCCTCCTTCCTTTCACCTTTCTGCTGATTTGGACCCTCTGTTTACTCCCAAATATACATCAACATGTTCAGGAGGTCCAGGACTACAAACATGGGTCATTATAATGTCCATTCAATAGATGTGACACTACAACCTTCTCCAAGTGGATATTGAGGGTGGCTAGACTTAACCAGTGAAGATGAGATGACAACAGTAACCACCAGGGTTATCCTCTCTCTTAATGAACCTGATTGGTTGAATAGATTCACTTCACTTGTCACGGTTCTCTAAGACAGAACCCAGAAGCAGACCAGGACACGGTGAGTTGAACGAAGGTGAGGGTTTATTTACAGATTCAAAAGATGCAGAATAATCCAGGAGACGGAGCGGGTGGCGGAGATGAGTAGATGGAGGTGAAGTGGCAGATTAAATGATGGCACGGCAGGGGTTGGGTGAAGGTTCCGGGAGAATGATGTTAATGGCTAATGATCTGGCAGGGAATGGATGTCAGGTCAGAGCTTAAGAAGGGGTGATGATCAGGACCAGGTGTGCCGAGGCTGATGAGAAGCAGGTGCGGTTGATCGAGAGATCACCCGCCTAGCAACGTCGCCCGGCAACCGGACAGGGTGCATTCAGGCACCTACAGGAAACAGGAGATACCGAGCAGAAAAACGGCAACACAGGCAGGAACAGACTCAGGACGCAGGCTTCATGACATCACTTCCCTATTTCAGGACCCATATAGGTGAACAAATATGAGCATTTGATATTGTGCTCATATGTAACTTGACAACAAAGACTGACTGTCAAAAATGATTAAGTAACATGCTTTAATACCCTTTGATATCTCTGCTACACTAATTAATTGGTGATGCAGTGAACTCCTATACACTGTATGTAAGGTTTCGAACTGTTGAGAATGTTTGTCCACTGTGGGCAACTGTATGTGATACAGTATGTTGTCATGGTGATGTTAAACCACTTTCTCACAAATCCAGTTGAGTTTCCAGTCACATGACAAGTCATTCCATGCCTTCAGAAGACTCTGATCTTCACGTATCTCAACACAGTCCTCCTCACCATTTTCATCTCCAGTAGGACCTGCGTTATCAGGCTGTGGGTCATACCAGTACTACAGGGTTAGAAACAGTCAGATATCATGGTTAATACCAGTACCTACAGGGTTAAATACCATTAGATATCATGGTTAATACCAGTACCTACAGGGTTAAATACCGTCAGATATCATGATTAATACCAGTACCTACAGGGTTAAAAACAGTCAGATATCATGGTTAATACCAGTACCTACAGGGTTAACAACAGTCAGATATCATGGTTAATACCAGTACCTACAGGGTTAAATACCGTCAGATATCATGGTTAATACCAGTACCTACAGGTTTAAAAACAGTCAGATATCATGGTTAATACCAGTACCTACAGGGTTAACAACAGTCAGATATCATGGTTAATACCAGTACCTACAGGGTTAAATACCATCAGATATCATGGTTAATACCAGTACCTACAGGGTTAAAAACAGTCAGATATCATGGTTAATACCAGTACCTACAGGGTTAACAACAGTCAGATATCATGGTTAATACCAGTACCTACAGGGTTAAATACCATCAGATATCATGGTTAATACCAGTACCTACAGGGTTAAAAACAGTCAGATATCATGGTTAATACCAGTACCTACAGGGTTAACAACAGTCAGATATCATGGTTAATACCAGTACCTACAGGGTTAGAAACAGTCAGATATCATGGTTAATACCAGTACCTACAGGGTTAATAACAGTCAGATATCATGGTTAATACCAGTACCTACAGGGTTAACAACAGTCAGATATCATGGTTAATACCAGTACCTACAGGGTTAGAAACAGTCAGATATCATGGTTAATACCAGTACCTACAGGGTTAAAAACAGTCAGATATCATGGTTAATACCAGTACCTACAGGGTTAAACACCGTCAGATATCATGGTTAATACCAGTACCTACAGGGTTAAAAATCATCCGATATCATGGTTAATACCAGTACCTACAGGGTTAAAAACAGTCAGATATCATGGTTAATACCAGTACCTACAGGGTTAGAAACAGTCAGATATCATGGTTAATACCAGTACCTACAGGGTTAGAAACAGTCAGATATCATGGTTAATACCAGTACCTACAGGGTTAAAAACAGTCAGATATCATGGTTAATACCAGTACCTACAGGGTTAAAAACAGTCAGATATCATGGTTAATACCAGTACCTACAGGGTTAAAAACAGTCAGATATCATGGTTAATACCAGTACCTACAGGGTTAAAAACAGTCAGATATCATGGTTAATACCAGTACCTACAGGGTTAGAAACAGTCAGATATCATGGTTAATACCAGTACCTACAGGGTTAAAAGCAGTCAGATATTGTGGTTAATACCAGTACAGGGTTAAAAACCGTCAGACATTACAGTTACAACATCACAATCGTAAATATTTTTTCAGCAGAAAGTTAACTTTGTTGACTGCTGCCATCAATGACAGTAACCTGTATAGATAAAGGTTGAATGGAGCCTTATTGACAGAATATTTATAATCTCTCACCCTGTGGTCAGTGGTGTGCCGTCCACCCATTTCCAGGTCCCCTCAGTAACAGAGTCAGTCAGACCAATCCAGACTCTCGTCTTGAGGTTGAGAAAGATAAATATATAGACATATATGTTTGATCACATCTACCCCCTGCACACTCATCTCTCTCTTTCTCTCTCTGACCTGTTCTGCATAGCTGTTTATGATCACCAGGTCTGCTCCTCTCTCCAGACAGTCCTCTCTGCTCTCCTTCCAGGTTTTAGTCTCAGGAGACAGGAAGTACCAACTGGATTCAAACTATACAAATACAGGTATAGTACTGCAGGATAATCTCACCTGTTTAATGTGTTTTTCATGTGTAATTTGTGTGTGTGTGTGTGTGTGTGTGTGTGTGTGTGTGTGTGTGTGTGTGTGTGTGTGTGTGTGTGTGTGTGTGTGTGTGTGTGTGTGTGTGTGTGTGTTCGTGCAATCTTACCTTAAGCAACAACTCCATCTCTTAGACTGGGCTTGAAGGCTCCTATGTTGGCATATAATTGGCCATCAATGTCCGTGTTCTTCATTGCATCAGGCTCATAGTTTATAGAATCCTTCTGACATCTTAACACACTTGTGGTCAAATACAGTAACTTCTACTTCTAACCTCAACTCTAATGTAGGTCTGTACCTGTGTGTTCTCCCTGCGCTGACCAGCATCTGTGTGATTTATGGTAGTGACACTATTTTTTTAAACTGTCAATCACAGTGAAAGGGAAACTGTCAAATCAACACGTCACTGGCCCCCACATGACTCCCCCCACTTTAGCTTATAATGGAAATATGTTTGTTTCCCATCGGTTTTAAATTATTCAAGATATAATTGAACTTATCATATATTTTAGCAGATAATAGATTGGAGTAAGTGAATTTGTACATAGATCATATAACATTACTGAGGCTTTGACATCCCAGCCTTCATAAGGAGGTCACGTTATGGCTTGTACTCTGTGACCGGCCATCGATGGCCATATAGGGGCCTTTTTTTCTATGTATGCTGTCTGTGTGTGACATCAGTGTGAGGAGTTATTCAGAGGTGCTGGGGGAAATATATGTCTGCATCTTTATCAGAGGTTTAACATGGGAAATGTACCTGTGTGTGTGTGCGTGCGTGCGTGTGTGAGTGTGTGCATGCGTGTGGCATGCAGTGTGTGTGTGTCCTCTCAGTACTGTTCTGCCCTCTGTCTGTGTCCAACTGCAGATCACACTATTATCAGTATCTAATCACATTCAGGCTGGTAGACCTTGTTAAATTACATAGTTTATTTTTTTATTAATATGTACATTTGTATAAAAGCGATATCTGTGAATAGTTGAATGTGAAAACACGTTTTAATAAAAAATAATAGTAATTACATTCCGTGTACACACTTAAGCATTCAGCATGACCACCAACATGATAACTACTAGACATCATCACTTAACCATTCATCATGACCATCAACATGATAACTACTAGACATCATCACTCAACCATTCATCATGACCATCAACATTATAACTACTAGACTTCATCACTTAACCATTCATCATGACCATCAACATGATAACTACTAGACTTCATCACTTAACCATTCATCATGACCATCAACTTGATAACTACTAGCCATCATCACTTAACCATTCAGCATGACCATCAACATGATAACTACTAGACATCATCACTTAACCATTCATCATGACCATCAACATGATAACTACTAGACATCATCACTTAACCATTCATCATGACCATCAACATGATAACTACTAGACATCATCACTTAACCATTCAGCATGACCATCAACATGATAACTACTAGACATCATCACTTAACCATTCATCATGACCATCAACATGATAACTACTAGACATCATCACTTAACCATTCAGCATGACCATCAACATTATAACTACTAGACATCATCACTTAACCATTCAGTACTGTATCCAACCATCAACATCACTACTAGCCTACCAGATAGAGAGAGAGAGAGAGAGAGAGAGAGAGAGAGAGAGAGAGAGAGAGAGAGAGAGAGAGAGAGAGAGAGAGAGAGAGAGAGAGAGAGAGAGAGAGAGAGAGAGAGAGAGATGTATGTACAGCCTACATGCAATGCTACATAGTGAACTATAAATCTTAACATTGACAATGGCTATTGAGTGATATATATATGAATATTCAGCAAATTCGGAAAGTATTCAGACCCCTTGACTTTTTCCACATTTTGTTACGTTACAGCCTAATTCTAAAATTGATTAAATTGTTTTTTTCCTCATCAATCTACACACAATAGCCCATAATGACAAATAAAAAACAGTTTTTTAGAAATGGTTCCAAATGTATTAAAAATACAAAACTGAAATATTAAATTTACATAAGTATTCAGACCCTTTACTCAGTACACTGTTGAAGCACCTTTGGCAGCGATTACAGCCTCGAGTGTTCTTGGGTATGACGCTACAAGCTTGGCACACCTGTATCTGCTAAATGGCATATTATTATTATTATTATTATTTGGGGAGTTTCTCCCATTCTTCTCTGCAGATCCTCTCAAGCTCTGTCAGGTTGGATGGGGAGCATCGCTGCAGAGCTATTTTCAGGTCTCTCTATCATACCAGGAAGATATAGATAATAGAGGGGAAGTGGAGAACAAAGTCTAGCTGTTAACATATATTAAATATCATATGTAACAGCCCCAAGATAATTCAGGGTGTTTCCAGAACTCCCCCTTCCTTTCATCTTTCTGCTGATTTTGACCCTCTGTTTACTCCCAAATATACATCAACATGTTCAGGAGGTCCAGGACTACAAACATAGGTCATTATAATGTCCATACAATAGATTTGACACTACAAACTGCTCCAAGTAGATGTTGAGGCTGGGTAGGTTTAACCAGTGAGGATGAGATGACAACATAATTGGCTGCAGCTCTCTCTTAATGAACCTGATTGGTTGAGGATTCTTGAGTGACAACTGTTTGAACCACTGAAAAGATCCACTTCCCTCTTTTGGGACCCATATAGGGGAACAACAGTCAAATATGAGCATTTGATATTGTGCTTCTGTGTAACTTGACAACAACAAAGACTGACTGTCAAAGATTATTAAATAGCATCCTTTGATACCCTTTGATATCTCTACTACACTAATTAATTGTTGTTACAGTCAACTCCTATACACTGTATGTAATGGTGGTTTCGTACTGTTGAGAATGTTTGCACCCGATCTAAATTGGAGCATTAAACATCGGTAGCAAGTAAAAATAATATATTTCAATTGGAATTTATGAAATGCACTTCATGCAGAGTGTGCACAAAGTCAAATGTACTGTCTTCATGTTGTATCTGATGACGTGTCAAACATAACTACTGGTTCACAGGAAGCTACAAACAGGAAATAAGTAGGACATCTATTTTTTATATATATAATAAAAAACAAATACAACAATAGGTGTGTTTGCATGGATGTGAGGGTGTTTGTGTGTGTGAGGGTGTGTGTGGGGGGGGGTTTCAGACAGAGAGAGAGTGTGTGTGTGTGTGTGTGTGTGTGAGAGAGAGAGAGAGAGAGAGAGAGAGAGAGAGAGAGAGAGAGAGAGAGAGAGAGAGAGAGAGAGAGAGAGAGAGAGAGAGAGAGAGAGAGAGAGAGAGAGAGAGAGAGAAAGAGAGAGGAAGTTGTGTGCACTGTAGGCTACTGTATGTGTTACAGTATGTTGTCATGGTGATGTTAAACCACTTTCTCACAAATCCAGTTGAGTCTCCTGTTACATGACAAGTCATTCCAGGCCTTTAGAGGACGCTGATCGTTGTTTATCTCAGCACAGTCCTCATCCCCAGTAGGACCTGAATTATTAGGTTGTTGGTCATCCCAGTACCTACAGGGTTAAAAACAGTCAGATATCATGGTTAATACCAGTACCTACAGGGTTAACAACAGTCAGATATCATGGTTAATACCAGTACCTACAGGGTTAACAACAGTTAGATATCATGGTTAATACCAGTCCCTACAGGGTTAAAAAGAGTCAGATATCATGGTTAATACCAGTACCTACAGGGTTAACAACAGTCAGATATCATGGTTAATACCAGTACCTACAAGGTTAGAAAGAGTCAGATATCATGGTTAATACCAGTACCTACAGGGTTAAACACAGTAAGATATCATGGTTAATACCAGTACCTACAGGGTTAAAAACAGTAAGATATCATGGTTAATACCAGTACTTACAGGGTTAAAAACCATCAGATATCATGTTTAATATTAGTACCTATTGGGTTAAAAACCATCAGATATCATGGTTAATTCCAGTACCTACAGGGTTAACAACAGTCAGATATCATGTTTAATACCAGTACCTACAAGGTTAAAAACAATCAGATATCATGGTTAATACCAGTACCTACAGGGTTAAATACCGTCAGATTTCATGGTTAATACCAGTACCTACAGGGTTAAAAACAGTCAGATATCATGGTTAATACCAGTACCTACAGGGTTAAAAACAGTCAGATATAATGGTTAATACCAGTACCTACAGGGTTAAAAACAGTCATATATCATGGTTAATACCAGTACCTACAAGGTTAAAAACAATCAGATATCATGGTTAATACCAGTACCTACAGGGTTAAATACCGTCAGATTTCATGGTTAATACCAGTACCTACAGGGTTAGAAACAGTCAGATATCATGGTTAATACCAGTACCTACAGGGTTAAAAACAGTCAGATATCATGGTTAATACCAGTACCTACAGGGTTAAAAACAGTCAGATTTCATGGTTAATACCAGTACCTACAGGGTTAGAAACAGTCAGATATCATGGTTAATACCAGTACCTACAGGGTTAAAAACAGTCAGATATCATGGTTAATACCAGTACCTACAGGGTTAAAAACAGTCAGATATCATGGTTAATACCAGTACCTACAGGGTTAAAAACAGTCAGATATCATGGTTAATACCAGTACCTACAGGGTTAACAACAGTCAGATATCATGGTTAATACCAGTACCTACAGGGCTAAAAACAGTCAGATATCATGGTTAATGTCAGGTTTTGGCCATGACTGTTCGGGTTTTGGTCACTAGATGTCCCCATTGCACCTTTTTTGTACCTTTTGTTTTTTCTTGATCTAATTATTGTTTGCACCTGTAGGTCATTCCCTTGTTAGTATTTAAACCCTGTGTGTTCCTCAGTTCCTTGCTCAGTGTTTGTAAGTTAGCACCCAGCCCCAGCCCCAGCCCAAGCCTTGTGTTATATGGATATTTCTCTGGTGGGATTTTTACCACTTTGTGGAGTTTCTTTGTTTTTTGGAGGTTTTCCTCTTTGTGCCTCTTGGCTTTATTTTTGGACATTGTGGATTTAGTTTCTTTGCCTGAGGATTTTGTTCTTTATTAAACCACCATCTCTAGTACTGCTGTGTCTGCCTCATCTTCTGGGTTCTGACAATTATTAGTGACTGTTTCTCGCACCGGGTCGTGACAGAAACACTGAGCCATTATTATGAACCCAGAGGCAGCCAGTACCCAGGATTTTTGTTCCATGCTGTCCCTCCATGAGGGGACTGTCCAACGCCATGAAGCTGCTCTGGTTCAGCAAGAGGCCTTAATGGCTAGACATTCTCAACTTCTGTCAGAGATGCTGACGTCCATAAAGCAGATTTCGGATCGACTTTCCCCGGCAACCGCTTCTGCTCCAGTTCATCCGATTCAAGGGCCCCTGGCAGTTAATCCCCTGGCGGAACCTCGTCTGCCGCCTCCCCAACGGTTCTCAGGGGATCCAAGTGTTTGTAAGGGGTTTTTCACCCAATGTTCTCTCTCCTTTGAGCTGCAACCATCGTCGTTTCCCACCGACCGGTCCAAGATAGCATATATCATCACCCTGCTGTCGGAAAAGGCTCTAGCCTGGGCTACTGCTGTGTGGGATGCCCAAAGTCCCTGCTGTGCCAGCTACTCTGCCTTTGCTGAAGAATTCAAGCGAGTGTTTCAAGGTCCTACCAACGGCCCTGACTCAGCCAAACAGCTCCTGACTCTCCGCCAAGGTCGGCGCAGCGTGACGGACTATGCCATCCAGTTCCGCACTGTGGCAGCAGCAAGTGGCTGGAACGACGAGGCGCTCACAGTGTGTTTTTTGAAGGGTCTTTCTGACACCATCCAAGATGAACTGGCCACTCGGAAACCACCGGACAACCTCGAGTCCCTTATCAAGTTGGCTTCACGCATAGACCAGCGTCTGAGAGAGAGAGAACAAAACCATAGACCGCTCACCCTAGTTCCTATCGGTTCCAACTCCGAGTCTCCACCTTTATCCTCGCTGGCTCCACCAGAACCCATGCAGGTTGGACGCATCTCCCAGGCTGAGAGAGACCGCCGGATGAGGGAGCGATGCTGTCTATATTGCGGCAAACCGGGCCATTTCCGCTCCACGTGTCCCGGGCTCCAGGGAAACGCACTCTCCCGTGCAGGCCTGGGAGGACTGTAACGGGAAACATAACCTCCTCCCATCCATCCAACTCCCGCCTGCTCATTCCTGTTACCCTTTCCTGGGACGACCACGAGGTTTCTCTTCAAGCCTTGGTAGACTCTGGAGCCGCAGGTAACTTCATGGATGGGATCTGGGCGAAGGAGAATGGCGTTCCTTCTGAACCTCTAAGTGACCCCATAAGGGTTACTACGTTGGATAGAAGTCCTTTGGGATCTGGACTTGTCACTCGTGCCACTACCCCCTTACGACTTTCAGTTTCCCAACACAAGGAAGTGATGAACTTTCATCTGATCGCCTGTTCCGAGTTTCCTCTCGTCCTTGGCTATCCCTGGCTTCACAGCCATAACCCTCACATCGACTGGTCTGTGGGCACTATCAAGCAGTGGGGTCCCACGTGCCAAGCCACTTGTATCTTCCCGAGTTCCCAGAGTTCTCCTTCCGAGTCTCTAGAATCCATCGACTTGTCCCGAGTTCCCGAGTGTTACCATGACCTCAAACTGGTATTTAGCAAACAGAGGGCCACCAAACTACCACCCCATAGACCTTACGATTGCACCATCGACCTGTTGCCGGGGACCTGCCCTCCCAGGGGTCGGATCTTTTCCCTTTCTCCACCCGAACGAGCTGCTATGGATACCTACATCAAGGACGCTCTGACAGCAGGCCTCATGCGTCCATCTACCTCGCCGGCGGGAGCAGGGTTTTTCTTTGTGGCCAAGAAAGACGGCGGATTACGACCTTGCATCGACTACCGGGGACTCAATGCCATAACTGTCCGTAACCGCTACCCGCTACCTCTTATGGCCACAGCCTTTGAGCTGCTCCAGGAAGCAGTTGTCTTCACTAAGCTTGACCTTCGGAACGCATACCATCTTGTGCGGATCAAACCCGGGGACGAGTGGAAGACCGCTTTCAACACGCCTACTGGTCACTACGAATACTCGGTGATGCCCTTCGGCCTGACCAACGCTCCGGCTGTGTTCCAAGCGCTCATAAACGATGTGCTTAGGGATATGCTTAACATCTTCGTGTTTGTGTACTTGGATGACATCCTCATCTTTTCGAGCTCCCTTCAAGAACACACTAAGCATGTCAGACAAGTGCTCAAACGCCTCCTAGACAGCCATTTGTACGTTAAGCCGGAGAAGTGTGAATTCCATTCCTCTCGAGTACAATTCCTGGGATTTATTGTGGAACCCGGACGAGTCCAGATGGACCCCAAGAAGGTAGAGGCGGTAGCGGCTTGGCCCACCCCCAAGTCCGTTAAGGAAGTTCAACGTTTCCTGGGCTTCACCAACTTTTACCGCAAGTTCATCAAGAACTTCAGCTCGGTGGCAGCCCCTCTCTCGGCGGTAACCAAGGGTGGCAACACAAGGTTTCTGTGGGGGAGAGAAGCTGAGACGGCCTTCCAAGGACTCAAGCAGCGCATCCTCTCTGCTCCCATCCTGACACTACCAACGGCGGAGGAACCTTTTGTGGTGGAGGTAGACGCATCAGAGGTTGGGGTTGGAGCTGTCCTGTCTCAGAGGGGTGAAGACAAGAAGCTTCATCCTTGCGCCTTCTTCTCTCACCGGCTTACCCCGGCCGAGAGGAATTACGATGTGGGGGACCGTGAACTCCTAGCGGTTAAGATGGCATTGAAGGAATGGAGACACTGGCTCGAGGGGGCTTCTCAACCGTTTCAAGTGCTTACGGACCACAAGAATCTGGAGTATATCCAGCAGGCGAAGCGGTTGAACGCCAGACAAGCTCGATGGTCTCTTTTCTTCAGCCGATTTCAGTTTATCCTCACCTATAGACCCGGGTCGAAGAATCTCAAACCGGACGCCTTGTCACGAATCTACTCTCCTGCCATTCGAGAAGATACTGACATGACTGTCCTTCCGGCCGCTAAGATCGTGGCTCCGATCTCGTGGCAAGTGGAGGATACCGTGAAACAAGCTCAAGCCATCGAACCGGGCCCTGGTGGAGGTCCTGCTAATCGGTTGTTTGTTCCCAAGGCAGCAAGGTCCCAAGTCCTTCGGTGGGGGCACTCCTCTCGCCTCACCTGTCACCCGGGCATAGGCCGCACCTTGGAGTTCATCCAGCGTAAGTTCTGGTGGCCCACCATGAAGGAAGACGTTGCCACTTTCATCAAGGCCTGTTCCGTGTGCTGCCAGGGAAAATCTTCTCACCTTCGCCCTCAAGGACTCCTTCACCCTCTATCTATTCCCCACCGACCCTGGTCCCATATCTCATTGGACTTTATTACTGGCCTTCCTCCGTCCCATGGTAATACTACGATCCTAGTCATCATCAACAGGTTTTCTAAGGCGGCCAGGTTTGTTCCTTTGACCAAATTACCTTCTGCCAAGGAAACAGCTGAGTTGGTGATTAACCATGTGTTCCGAGTCTTTGGGATCCCGCAAGATATGGTTTCCGACAGAGGTCCCCAGTTCGCCTCAAGGTTTTGGAAGGCCTTCTGCCAACTCATAGGGGCCACGGCCAGTTTATCTTCCGGGTACCATCCGGAGTCCAATGGCCAAACTGAGAGGATGAATCAGGAGCTGGAAACCACCCTCAGATGCATGGTTTCCAACAACCCGTCCACTTGGTCATCCTTCATTGTTTGGGCCGAGTACGCGCACAACACCTTGTGCTCCTCCTCCACTGGTATGTCCCCGCATGAGTGTCAGTTTGGCTATGCACCTCTATTGTTCCCGGACCAGGAGGCAGAAGTCAGAGTGCCTTCAGCCTCGAGGTTCATCAGACGCTGTCGGCTTACGTGGAAGAAGGCACGTCTTAATCTTCTGCGTTCCTCTCAGCAGTACCAACGACAAGCAAACAGAGGTCGCCGTCCCGGTCCTACCCTGTACCCCGGCCAGAGAGTATGGCTCTCAACTAAGAACCTACCGCTACGGGTGGAGTCTCGCAAGCTGTCCCAGAGGTTCATCGGTCCCTTTAAGATTGCCAGGAGAGTCAATCCCGTTACTTTTCGCCTGCACTTACCCAGATCCCTTAAGATCAATCCAACATTTCACATTTCTTTATTAAAACCTGTTGTTTTTTCTCCCCTTATTCCGGCAGGCAGACCTCCCCCTCCGCCCCGTGTCATCGGTGGCCAGTCGGCTTATACCGTCCACCGGATACTGGATTCCCGCCGGGTGCAGCGGTCCTGGCAGTATCTGGTGGACTGGGAAGGCTACGGTCCCGAGGAGCGCTCCTGGGTTCCTGCCAAGGACATACTGGACCCTGACCTCATTCGTCAGTTCAGGGCCCTCCACCCTGAGAAGGCTGGTAGGAACGTCAGGAGCCGTTCCTAGGAGGGGGATTCTGTCAGGTTTTGGCCATGACTGTTCGGGTTTTGGTCACTAGATGTCCACATTGCACCTTTTTTGTACCTTTTGTTTTTTCTTGATCTAATTATTGTTTGCACCTGTAGGTCATTCCCTTGTTAGTATTTAAACCCTGTGTGTTCCTCAGTTCCTTGCTCAGTGTTTGTAAGTTAGCACCCAGCCCCAGCCCAAGCCTTGTGTTATATGGATATTTCTCTGGTGGGATTTTTACCACTTTGTGGAGTTTCTTTGTTTTTTGGAGGTTTTCCTCTTTGTGCCTCTTGGCTTTATTTTTGGACATTGTGGATTTAGTTTCTTTGCCTGAGGATTTTGTTCTTTATTAAACCACCATCTCTAGTACTGCTGTGTCTGCCTCATCTTCTGGGTTCTGACAATTATTAGTGACTGTTTCTCGCACCGGGTCGTGACAGTTAATATCAGTACCTACAGGGTTAGAAACAGTCAGATATCATGGTTAATACAAATAACTACAGGGTTAAAAACAGTCAGATATCATGGTTAATACAAATAACTACAGGGTTAAATACAGTCAGATATCATGGTTAATACCAGTACCTACAGGGTTAGAAACAGTCAGATATCACAGTTAGAACATCACAATCCTAAATATAATACAAAAATGTTTCAGCTCAAATTCAATTTTGTTGACTTCTGCCATCAATGTCAATAACCTATATAGATAAAGATGGAATGAACTGAATATTGGATCCTTATTGTCACAGTAGTTATATTCTCTTACTCTGTGGTCAGTATTGTTCCATCCACCCATTTCCAGGTCCCCCCTCTCTCTCTGTCAGTCAGACCAATCCAGACTCTCTTGTTGAGATTGAAGAGAAACTCCTGTTGTTGAGAAAGATAAATATATATACATGGAGCTCCAAAGGTATTGACACATTTTTGGTTGTTTTGGCTCTGTACTCCAGCAAATGATAAAATGACTATGAGGTTAAAGTGCAGGCTGACAGCTTTCAGTATTTTCATCCACATCAGGTGAACCATTTAGAAATGACAGCCCTTTGTTTACATAGTCCCCCATTTTAGTGGACCAAAAGTATTGTGACAAATTCAATTATATGTGTATTAAAGTAGTCAAAGTTTAGTATTTGGTCCATATTCTTAGCACGCAATGACCACATCAAGCGTCTGACTCTACAAACTTGTTGGATGCATTTGCTGTTTGTTTTGGTTGTGTTTCAGAATATTTCGTGACTAATTGAAATTAATGGTAAATAATGTATTGTGTCATTCTGGAGTCACTTTTATTGTAAATAAGAGTAGAATATGTTTCTAAACACTTAATGATTACGGAAAGTGCTGAATGAACTGTGAATAATGATGAGTGAGAAAGGTAAAGATGAACAAATATCACACCCCCAAGACACGCTAACCTCTCCTGTTATTGTAATGGTGAGAGGTTAGCGAATCTTGGGGGTGTGATATATGTGAGTCTGTAACTTAAGTAGACATGTGAATTTGACCCAATAAAATGGGGGGACTAGGTTAAAAAAGTACTTTTATTTCTAAACGGTTCACCCGATATTTGTTGAAATTACCCTAAAATGAAAGCTGTCAGTCTGCACTTTAACCTCATAGTCATTGTATCACTTCAAATCCAAACTGCTGGAGTACAGAGCCAAAACAACAAAACATTTGTCACCGTCCCAATACCGTCTACACCCCCCCCCCCCCCTCTCTCTCTCTCTCTCTCTCTCTCTCTCTCTCTCTCTCTCTCACCTGTTCCTCTCTGCTGTTTATTATCACCAGGTGTGCTCCTCTCTTCAGACAGTCCTGTCTGCTCTCCTCCCAGGTTTTCTCCTCAGTAGAGAGGAAGTAACAACTGCAGTCAAACTTCCTCCATCCATTAAAACAGGGTTTCTCTGTTTGATGACACAACACAACACTGATACAATATGATACAAAACAATAAACATCACATTTTATTTTCCATGATTCACTGGACTAGATCTCAATGAACAAATTGACTTTATAATAAAGGAAAATATGATAACCAGCTCACTGACCACAAAGCAAATTCTGAAGCCTGTCTCTCTCTTCAGTCCGGTTGTATCTGGTCTGTAGCTGGTCTCTCTCTTTGGTCAGGTTGTTGTATCTGGTATGTAGCTGGTCTCTCTCTTTAGTCAGGGTGTTGTATCTGGTCTGTAGCTGGTCTCTCTCTTCAGCAAGGTTGTTGTATCTGGTCTGTAGCTGGTCTCTCTCTACAGTCAGGTTGTTGTATCTGGTATGTAGCTGGTCTCTCTCTGCATCTGAATTGGTTTTATAAAGAGAAAAATGCTTCTCTTCAGTCTTTGATGCATCTGTTATCTGGAAAGGATTGATACATAATAGTGCATTCGGAAAGTATTTAGACTCCTTCACTATTTTAGAAATCTACACACAATATCCCATAATGAAAAAGCAGTTTTTGCTTTTTTATAAATTTTAGCATATTTATAAAAAATCTAAAACGGAAATATCACATTTACATAAGGGTTGTTGTTCTGTTGGAAGGTGAACCTTCACCCCAGTCTGAGGTCCTGGGCACTCTCTGGAGCAGGTTTTTTCATCAATGATCTCTCTGTACTTTTCTCCGTTCATCTTTCCCTCGATCCTGACTAGTCTCCCAGTCCCTGCTGCTGAAAAACATCCCCACAGCATGATGCTGCCACCACCATGCTTCACCGTTGGGATGGTGCCTGGTATCCTCCAGACGTGACACTTGGCATTCAGGTCAAGGAGTTCAATCTTGGTTTCATCAGACCAGAGAATCTTGTTTCTCATGATCTGAGCATCCTTTAGGTGCCTTTTGGCAAACTCCAAGTGGGCTGTCATGTGCCTTTTACTGTGGAGTGGCGTCCGTCTGGCCACTCTACCATAAAGGCCTGGTTGGTGGAGTGCTGCAGAGAAGGTTGTCCTTCAGGAAGGTTATCCCATCTCCACAGAGGAACTCTGGAGTTCTGTCAGAGTGACCATCGGGTTCTTGGTCACCTCCATGACCAAGGCCCTTCTCCCCCTATTGCTAAGTTTGGACGGGCTGCCAGCTCTAGGAAGAGTCTTGGTGGTTCCAAACTTCTTCCATTTAAGAATGATGGAGGCCACTTTGTTCTTGGGGACCTTCAATGCTGTAGAAATCTTTTTGGTACACTTCCCCAGATCTTTGCCTCGACACAATCCTGTCTCGGAGCTCAGCGGACAATTCCTTCGACCTCAAGGAACTTAGTTACACAGATAACAACACTCCCCACTGGTTGAAATAACGTTGTTTCGACATCATTTCAATGAAATGATATTGAACCAACGTGGAATAGACATTGAATTGACATCTGTACCCAGTGGGTTATCTGCATTTGGGACCTTGTTGTGAAAGTCTGATATAGTGTAATGATTAGATAACAATACACTCACAGACTAGTCTCAGGGAGATGTTGAGAGTGACTTGTAGAACACACAGCATCCCAAAGCTCACAGCACCCATCCTGTAGAGTCTTCTCCCTGAATCCTCAGGTCCTGAGGAGATACACACTGATGTGAGAACACACATACACTCACGTATTCAAGCAAGCAAGCACGTACACACACATTCCCCCACACACGCAAGCACACACAAACGGGCACACACTTGAGGGTGTGACATAATCAGCAACGAGAGGACTGTTTCTCACAGCTGCTTTAGAGGAAGTTACTGTATCAGTATAACATGTTAGAAGCACATCATTACATTAAAGGGTGAATCTGCAGTTGCTACATCAATATTTTATATATACCCATAGATTCTTAATGATTATAATTTATAAATGCCTCATGAGCTTAGTTCAACTGTCATGAAAAGCTGATGTTTTTTTTTTACTCCATTGTAATTGTAAACAAACACTGTATAGCCTCAAAACATGTTTAAAACAACCATTTTGAACTCATGGATGGTCAGTCCCACTCGTGGCATTCTCTCAACCAGCTTCATGACATAGTCACCTAGAATGCATTTCAATTAACAAGTGTGCCTTCTTAAAAGTTAATTTGTGGAATTTCTTTCCTTCTTAATGCGTTTGAGCCAATCAGTTTTGTTGTGACAAGGTCCCAAAAGGTGGAGAAAGAATATCTTGTACATGAAAACAAAGAGCCCTTCAAACATTAACTTTTAAGAAGGCACACCTGTTAATTGAAATGCATTCCAGGTGACTACCTCATGAAGCTGGTTGAGAGAATGCCAAGCGTTTGCAAAGTTGTCATCAAGGCAAAGGGTGGCTATTTGAAGAACCTCAAATATAAAATATATTTTGATTTGTTTAACACTTTTTTGGATACTACATGATTCCATATGTGTTATTTAATAGTTTTGATGTCTTAACTTTTATTCTACAATGTAAAAAATTGTAAAATAAAGAAAAACCCTTGAATTAGTAGGTGTGTCTAAACTTTCGACTGGTACTGTACATATTTTTAAAGGTAAAATCCTATTTAAAAAATGTTTCCACTAAGACTTGCTATCAGCATTTTTCAGTGCTTTTGTGTCAAGTGGTTGTGTTAGTCTTTGTCAATGTGTGTGTGTGTGATATAGTTGTTACCTGAGCGATGGGTCTCAGTCTTCACTCTCCTCGTTGCTCTGTTCTCATTTTCTTCAGTTACCTGGTTGTTGATGTAGTCATCCATCTGAACTGACTGTATGATTACCTTTCTAAATGACTCCTAATGGTAATATCTACTGTATGATTACCTTTCTAACTGACTCCTAATGGTAATATCTACTGTATGATTACCTTTCTAACTGACTCTGTATGGTTACCTTTCTAACTGACTCCTAATGGTAATATCTACTGTATGATTATCTTTCTAACTGACTCCTAATGGTAATATCTACTGTATGATTACCTTTCTAACTGACTCCTAATGGTAATATCTACTGTATGATTACCTTTCTAACTGACTCCTAATGGTAATATCTACTGTATGATTACCTTTCTAACTGACTCCTAATGGTAATATCTACTGTATGATTACCTTTCTAACTGACTCCTAATGGTAATATCTATTGTATGATTACCTTTCTAACTGACTCCTAATGGTAATATCTACTGTATGATTACCTTCCTAACTGACTCCTAATGTTAATATCTACTGTATGATTACCTTTCTAACTGACTCCTAATGGTAATATCTACTGTATGATTACTTTTTTAACTGATTCCTAATGGTAATATCTACTGTATGATTACCTTTCTAACTGACTCCTAATGGTAATATCTACTGTATGATTACCTTTCTAACTGACTCCTAATGGTAATATCTACTGTATGATTCTAACTGTACTGACAAGTAGTTGAGAAGTTGGTCTAATGTGCTTCTCCACCAGGTACCTTTTATCTCTGTCTGGGGTCCACTACAGTTGATAGAATGTTTTAAGGGTCCAATCAACTTGTAGCAGGAAGTTATACTCTGTAAGGTTATACTGTTAGTGGCATCGTTCATAAGGAAGTCATGTGATGGCTTGCACTCAATGGCCATATAGGCATCAGTGTGAAGAGTTATTGAGAAGTGTGTGTGGGAAATGTGAGTATTAATAATTTACCTGATTCATAAGTCTCTCTCTCTCTCTCTCTCTCTCTCTCTCTCTCTCTCTCTCTCTCTCTCTCTCTCTCTCTCTCTCTCTCTCTCAATTCAATTTCAATTCAATTCAATTTAAGGGCTTTATTGGCATGGGAAACGTGTGTTAACATTGCCAAAGCAAGTGAAGTAGATAGTAAACAAAAGTGAAATAAACAATAAATATTAACAGTAAACATTACACTCAGAAGTTTCAAAAGAATAAAGACATTTCAAATGTCATATTATGTATATATACAGTGTTGTAACAATGTGCAAATAGTTAAAGTACAAATGGGAAAATAAATAAACATAAATATGGATTGTATTTACAATGGTGTTTGTTCTTCACTGGTTGCCCTTTTCTTGTGGCAACAGGTCACAAATCTTGCAGCTGTGATGGCACACTGTGGTTTTTCACCCAGTAGATAAGGGAGTTTATCAAAATTGGGTTTGTTTTCAAATTCTTTGTGGATCGCTGTAATCTGAGGGAAATATGTGTCTCTAATATGGTCATACATTTGGCAGGAGGTTAGGAAGTGCAGCTCAGTTTCCACCTCATTTTGTGGGCAGTGTGCACATAGCCTGTCTTCTCTTGAGAGCCAGGTCTGCCTACGGCGGCCTTTCTCAATAGCAAGGCTATGCTCACTGAGTCTGTACATAGTCAAAGCTTTCCTTAAGTTTGGGTCAGTCACAGTGGTCAGGTATTCTGCCACTGTGTACTCTCTGTTTAGGGCCAAATAGCATTCTAGTTTGCTCTGTTTTTTTGTTTGTTCTTTCCAATGTGTCAAGTAATTCTCTTTTTGTTTTCTCATGATTTGGTTGGGTCTAGTTGTGTTGTTGTTGTTGTTGTCCTGGGGCTGTGTGGGGTCTGTTTGTGTTTGTGAACAGAGCCCCAGGACAAGCTTACTTAGGGGACTCTTCTCCAAGTTCATCTCTCTGTAGGTGATGGCTTTGTTATGGAAGGTTTGGGAATCGCTTCCTTTTAAGTGGTTATAGAATTTAACGGCTCTTTTCTGGATTTTGATATTTAGCGGGTATTGGCCTAATTCTGCTTTGCATGCATTATTTGGTGTTTTACGTTGTACACAGAGGATGTTTTTGCAGAATTCTGCATGCAGAGTCTCAATTTGGTGTTTGTCCCATTTTGTGAATTCTTGGTTGGTGAGCGGACCCCAGACCTCAGAACCATAAAGGGCAATGGGTTCTATAACTGATGCAAGTATTTTTAGCCAGATCCTAATTGGTATGTCAAATTTTATGTTCCTTTTGATGGCATAGAAGGCCCTTCTTGCCTTGTCTCTCAGATCGTTCACAGCTTTGTGGAAGTTACCTGTGACGCTGATGTTTAGGCCGAGGTATGTATAGTTTTTTGTGTGCTCTAGGGCAACGGTGTCTAGATGGACCTTTTTTGGAACACCATTATTTTTGTCTTACTGAGATTTACTGTCAGGGCCCAGGTCTGACAGAATCTGTGCAGAAGATCTAGGTGCTGCTGTAGGCCCTCCTTGGTTGGTGACAGAAGCACCAGATCGTCAGCAAACAGAAAACATTTGACTTCAGATTCTAGTAGGGTGAGGCCGGGTGCTGCAGACTGTTCTAGTGCCCTCGCCAATTCGTTGATATATATGTTGAAGAGGGTGGGGCTTAAACTGCATCCCTGTCTCACCCCATGGCCCTGTGGAAAGGAATTGGGGTGTTTTTTGCCAATTTTAACCGCACACTTGTTGTTTGTGTACATGGATTTTATAATGTCGTATGTTTTTCCCCCAACCCCACTTTCCATCAATTTGTATAGCAGACCCTCATGCCAAATTGAGTCAAAAGCTTTTTTGAAATCAACAAAGCATGAGAAGACTTTGCCTTTGTTTTGGTTTGTTTGTTTGTCAATTAGGGTGTGCAGGGTGAATACGTGGTCTGTCGTACGGTAATTTGGTAAAAAGCCAATTTGACATTTGCTCAGTACATTGTTTTCACTGAGGAAATGAACTAGTCTGCTGTTAATGATAATGCAGAGGATTTTCCCAAGGTTGCTGTTGACGCATATCCCACGGTAGTTATTGGGGTCAAATTTGTCTCCACTTTTGTGGATTGGGGTGATCAGTCCTTGGTTCCAGATATTGGGGAAGATGCCAGAGCTAAGGATGATGTTAAAGAGTTTAAGTATAGCTAATTGAAATTTGTAGTCTGTATATTTTATCATTGGTATTAGGATACCATCAACACCACAGGACTTTTTGGGTTGGAGGGTTTTTATTTTGTCCTGTAGTTCATTCAATGTAATTGGAGAATCCAGTGGGTTCTGGTAGTCATTACCCATACATCTCCGTTTTGGATAGATAGCTCTTCGTGTTGTTGTTTGTTTAGTGTTTTCCAATTTTCCCAGAAGTGGTTAGAGTCTATGGATTCTTCAATTACATTGAGCTGATTTCTGACATGCTGTTCCTTCTTTTTCCGTAGTGTATTTCTGTATTGTTTTAGTGATTCACCATAGTGAAGGCGTAGGCTCAGGTTTTCTGGGTCTCTATGTTTTTGGTTGGATAGGTTTCTCAATTTCTTTCTTAGGTTTTTGCATTCTTCATCAAACCATTTATCACTGTTATTACTTTTCTTTGGTTTTCTGTTAGAGCTTTTTTTTGGTTTTCTGTCAGCCCCCAGCAGTGCCCTGGACACCATATGTGAATTGATTGCCCCCCATTTATCCTCAGAGTTCGTACTGCTTGGTGACCTAAATTGGGATATGCTTAATACCCCGGCCATCCTACAATCCAAACAGGGACGGCCTGTTCAATAGGGCGATATGGGCGACGCACTGCCAAACGGGAAAAGGAAGGGATTTTTTTTCTAATCAATTATATCACGGCAACAGTAGTTATCAGTGTTCTAATCTGATCTGACTGCCACTAAATGTCAAATCAGGCTAAAGTCGTGCTTCAAATGGCCCCGCCCGTTTTTGGGGCGATTTCAGTCAGGTTGAAAATCGCCCAGAAGTCTCTCATAGCCTGTCATGTAAAATCTATTTTTTTCAAATTTCAAAGCTTTCAATACATTCTCTATGGGTGTCTGAGGGCTTGCACTTACGCGCTTTCGTCATACGTGACGTAACCATGAACGTAACTAAGAAAATAGCGGCTAGCAGCATCTCTGTTGCGACCTGCAGTGTGGCGTTATTTTTTTTTTTTAATTTGTACACTTACTTTACAAACATTCTGCCAACCATGGATTTCCAGTGGTGGGTTTTGGACTGATCTTGTTGATCGTGTACATACCCGCTACGAACGGACTAAATAATGAAAACGCTGCTGGCAGCGGAATCCAATACAGCTGGGAGACTTGGCTGGATGACAGAGTCCCGGACAGAGAAGTGGAGCCGGCCGGCTTCACCCTGGTCAGAGCGGACCGCGATCTGACAGTCACAGGGAAAATCGATCCTGGTAAGAGAGCGACTCTGTACCCCCGACATTGAACTGCTTTCTGTGTCACTGCGACCTTACTATCTGCCCCGTGAGTTCCCCCAATTGTTTGTTACCGTTGTGTACTGTTGATAATCACAAGTTTACTGGAGAACTGAGACCAAGTAGAGACTTTGGACAGGGTGGATATGGTATAATAAAGGCAGTTTATTCAGAGGTAAAGATATCTGGAATCGCGTGCACGGACTCGTTCGTCAAACTCTTAGGGAGCTATCTGAAGAGAGCCCCGAAAACATTGTGTGCAGACATTTTATACAATAAATGATGTAGGTTGAATCTAGTAGTTCTGATCTTCTGATTGGTCCTGATGAGTTGGGCGAGGTCCCCTCCACTGTTGCATTGGCTCTGAGTCGGGTTCTCTGTCTTCAAATGTTCAGCCTAAAGAGAGGGGATTTGTGTGTGTGTGTGTGTGTGTGTTTAACAGTGATGATGTGTGTGTGTGTGTGTGTTATCAGTGATGATGTGTGTGTGTGTGTGTGTGTGTGTGTCCTCAGAGCAAGAACTCGTGAGTTGGAAGAACTGAGAGACCTATGGCGTGGGTGTTGTCCTTGGCCACCTGCTGACAAGGCTGACAAGATAGGACTCTTTTGTCCATTGTTATAGGATAGGAACAGCATTGATTGAAAACAAACGCCCAACACAAAATGGGTCATGCACAAGATTTTAGTCAGACCAAGCTATAACATTATATATTTACTACGACAGTACATTCAACCAAAAGCTAATATAACAAAGGCATCAGAGATTATTTATAATCTGTCACAGAAACTGGAATCCATCTCCCCAGATCAGTCAATAAATGCTTCTGGTATTGACTTATATGCTGCCCCTGTCTTCATGTTGTTGCTGGACATATCTTTTTTTAAATGTGTGTAGGTCACCTAAATCATCAGAAAAATTGCCCCTCCTGAGAATTTTTTCAGCAGGCGCCACTGAATCCAAACTAGATGCCCTCAATCTCACGCAAATTATCAACGAACCTACCAGGTACAACCCTAAATCCGTAAACATGGGTACCCTCATAGATATCATCCTGACCAACATACCCTCTAAATACACCTCAGCTGTCTTCAACCAGGATCTCAGCGATCACTGCCTTATTGCCTGCGTCCGTAATGGGTCCGCGGTCAAACGACCACCCCTCATCACTGTCAAACGCTCCCTAAAACACTTTAGCGAGCAGGCCTTCCTAATTGACCTGGCCCAGGTATCCTGGATGGATATAGATCTCATTCCGTCAATAGAGGATGCCTGGTTGTTCCTTAAAAGTAATTTCCTCTCAATCTTAAATAAACATGCCCCATTCAAAAAATACAGAACTAAGAACCGATATAGCCCCTGGTTCTCCTCAGACTTGACTGCCCTTGACCAGCACAAAAACATCCTGTGGTGTACTGCATTAGCATCAAATAGCCCCCGCGATATGCAACTTTTCAGGGAAGTTAGGAACCAATATACACAAGCAGTCAGGAAAGCCAAGGCTAACTTTTTCAAACAGAAATTTGCATCCTGTAGCACTAACTCCAAAAAGTTTTGGGACACTGTAAAGTCCATGGAGAATAAGAGCACTTCCTCCCAGTTGCCCACTGCACTGAGGCTAGGAAACACTATCACCACCGATAAATCTACAATAATCGAGAATTTCAACAAGCATTTTGCTACAGCTGGCCATGCTTTACATCTGGCTACCACTACCCCGGCCACCAACTCTGCACCCTCCGCTGCAACTTGCCCATGCCCCCCCCGCTTCTCCTTCACACAAATTCAGACAGCTGATGTTCTGAAAGAGCAGCAAAATCTGGACCCCTACAAATCAGCTGGGCTAGACAATCTGGACCCTTTCTTTCTAAAACTAGCCGCCGAAATTGTCGCAACCCCTATTACTAGTCTGTTCAACCTCTCTTTCATAACGTCTGAGATCCCCAGAGATTGGAAAGCTGCCGCGGTCATCCCCCTCTTCAAAGGGGGTGACACTCTAGATCCAAACTGCTACAGACCTATATCCATCCTGCCCTGCCTTTCGAAAGTATTTG
>NW_028161866.1:0-27500 GCF_964263955.1 Coregonus lavaretus
CATATAAATACAGCCATTAGACAGAGGAGACACAACCTGGATATAACCATATAAATACAGCCATTAGACAGAGGAGACACAACCTGGATATAACCATATAAATACAGCCATTAGACAGAGGAGACACAACCTGGATATAACCATATAAATACAGCCATTAGACAGAGGAGACACAACCTGGATATAACCATATAAATACAGCCATTAGACAGAGGAGACACAACCTGGATATAACCATATAAATACAGCCATTAGACAGAGGAGACACAACCTGGATATAACCATATAAATACAGCCATTAGACAGAGGAGACACAACCTGGATATAACCATATAAATACAGCCATTAGACAGAGGAGACACAACCTGGATATAACCATATAAATACAGCCATTAGACAGAGGAGACACAACCTGGATATAACCATATAAATACAGCCATTAGACAGAGGAGACACAACCTGGATATAACCATATAAATACAGCCATTAGACAGAGGAGACACAACCTGGATATAACCATATAAATACAGCCATTAGACAGAGGAGACACAACCTGGATATAACCATATAAATACAGCCATTAGACAGAGGAGACACAACCTGGATATAACCATATAAATACAGCCATTAGACAGAGGAGACACAACCTGGATATAACCATATAAATACAGCCATTAGACAGAGGAGACACAACCTGGATATAACCATATAAATACAGCCATTAGACAGAGGAGACACAACCTGGATATAACCATATAAATACAGCCATTAGACAGAGGAGACACAACCTGGATATAACCATATAAATACAGCCATTAGACAGAGGAGACACAACCTGGATATAACCATATAAATACAGCCATTAGACAGAGGAGACACAACCTGGATATAACCATATAAATACAGCCATTAGACAGAGGAGACACAACCTGGATATAACCATATAAATACAGCCATTAGACAGAGGAGACACAACCTGGATATAACCATATAAATACAGCCATTAGACAGAGGAGACACAACCTGGATATAACCATATAAATACAGCCATTAGACAGAGGAGACACAACCTGGATATAACCATATAAATACAGCCATTAGACAGAGGAGACACAACCTGGATATAACCATATAAATACAGCCATTAGACAGAGGAGACGCAACCTGGATATAACCATATAAATACAGCCATTAGACAGAGGAGACACAACCTGGATATAACCATATAAATACAGCCATTAGACAGAGGAGACACAACCTGGATATAACCATATAAATACAGCCATTAGACAGAGGAGACACAACCTGGATATAACCATATAAATACAGCCATTAGACAGAGGAGACACAACCTGGATATAACCATATAAATACAGCCATTAGACAGAGGAGACACAACCTGGATATAACCATATAAATACAGCCATTAGACAGAGGAGACACAACCTGGATATAACCATATAAATACAGCCATTAGACAGAGGAGACACAACCTGGATATAACCATATAAATACAGCCATTAGACAGAGGAGACACAACCTGGATATAACCATATAAATACAGCCATTAGACAGAGGAGACACAACCTGGATATAACCATATAAATACAGCCATTAGACAGAGGAGACACAACCTGGATATAACCATATAAATACAGCCATTAGACAGAGGAGACACAACCTGGATATAACCATATAAATACAGCCATTAGACAGAGGAGACACAACCTGGATATAACCATATAAATACAGCCATTAGACAGAGGAGACACAACCTGGATATAACCATATAAATACAGCCATTAGACAGAGGAGACACAACCTGGATATAACCATATAAATACAGCCATTAGACAGAGGAGACACAACCTGGATATAACCATATAAATACAGCCATTAGACAGAGGAGACACAACCTGGATATAACCATATAAATACAGCCATTAGACAGAGGAGACACAACCTGGATATAACCATATAAATACAGCCATTAGACAGAGGAGACACAACCTGGATATAACCATATAAATACAGCCATTAGACAGAGGAGACACAACCTGGATATAACCATATAAATACAGCCATTAGACAGAGGAGACACAACCTGGATATAACCATATAAATACAGCCATTAGACAGAGGAGACACAACCTGGATATAACCATATAAATACAGCCATTAGACAGAGGAGACACAACCTGGATATAACCATATAAATACAGCCATTAGACAGAGGAGACACAACCTGGATATAACCATATAAATACAGCCATTAGACAGAGGAGACACAACCTGGATATAACCATATAAATACAGCCATTAGACAGAGGAGACACAACCTGGATATAACCATATAAATACAGCCATTAGACAGAGGAGACACAACCTGGATATAACCATATAAATACAGCCATTAGACAGAGGAGACACAACCTGGATATAACCATATAAATACAGCCATTAGACAGAGGAGACACAACCTGGATATAACCATATAAATACAGCCATTAGACAGAGGAGACACAACCTGGATATAACCATATAAATACAGCCATTAGACAGAGGAGACACAACCTGGATATAACCATATAAATACAGCCATTAGACAGAGGAGACACAACCTGGATATAACCATATAAATACAGCCATTAGACAGAGGAGACACAACCTGGATATAACCATATAAATACAGCCATTAGACAGAGGAGACACAACCTGGATATAACCATATAAATACAGCCATTAGACAGAGGAGACACAACCTGGATATAACCATATAAATACAGCCATTAGACAGAGGAGACACAACCTGGATATAACCATATAAATACAGCCATTAGACAGAGGAGACACAACCTGGATATAACCATATAAATACAGCCATTAGACAGAGGAGACACAACCTGGATATAACCATATAAATACAGCCATTAGACAGAGGAGACACAACCTGGATATAACCATATAAATACAGCCATTAGACAGAGGAGACACAACCTGGATATAACCATATAAATACAGCCATTAGACAGAGGAGACACAACCTGGATATAACCATATAAATACAGCCATTAGACAGAGGAGACACAACCTGGATATAACCATATAAATACAGCCATTAGACAGAGGAGACACAACCTGGATATAACCATATAAATACAGCCATTAGACAGAGGAGACACAACCTGGATATAACCATATAAATACAGCCATTAGACAGAGGAGACACAACCTGGATATAACCATATAAATACAGCCATTAGACAGAGGAGACACAACCTGGATATAACCATATAAATACAGCCATTAGACAGAGGAGACACAACCTGGATATAACCATATAAATACAGCCATTAGACAGAGGAGACACAACCTGGATATAACCATATAAATACAGCCATTAGACAGAGGAGACACAACCTGGATATAACCATATAAATACAGCCATTAGACAGAGGAGACACAACCTGGATATAACCATATAAATACAGCCATTAGAGACAGAGGAGACACAACCTGGATATAACCATATAAATACAGCCATTAGACAGAGGAGACACAACCTGGATATAACCATATAAATACAGCCATTAGACAGAGGAGACACAACCTGGATATAACCATATAAATACAGCCATTAGACAGAGGAGACACAACCTGGATATAACCATATAAATACAGCCATTAGACAGAGGAGACACAACCTGGATATAACCATATAAATACAGCCATTAGACAGAGGAGACACAACCTGGATATAACCATATAAATACAGCCATTAGACAGAGGAGACACAACCTGGATATAACCATATAAATACAGCCATTAGACAGAGGAGACACAACCTGGATATAACCATATAAATACAGCCATTAGACAGAGGAGACACAACCTGGATATAACCATATAAATACAGCCATTAGACAGAGGAGACACAACCTGGATATAACCATATAAATACAGCCATTAGACAGAGGAGACACAACCTGGATATAACCATATAAATACAGCCATTAGACAGAGGAGACACAACCTGGATATAACCATATAAATACAGCCATTAGACAGAGGAGACACAACCTGGATATAACCATATAAATACAGCCATTAGACAGAGGAGACACAACCTGGATATAACCATATAAATACAGCCATTAGACAGAGGAGACACAACCTGGATATAACCATATAAATACAGCCATTAGACAGAGGAGACACAACCTGGATATAACCATATAAATACAGCCATTAGACAGAGGAGACACAACCTGGATATAACCATATAAATACAGCCATTAGACAGAGGAGACACAACCTGGATATAACCATATAAATACAGCCATTAGACAGAGGAGACACAACCTGGATATAACCATATAAATACAGCCATTAGACAGAGGAGACACAACCTGGATATAACCATATAAATACAGCCATTAGACAGAGGAGACACAACCTGGATATAACCATATAAATACAGCCATTAGACAGAGGAGACACAACCTGGATATAACCATATAAATACAGCCATTAGACAGAGGAGACACAACCTGGATATAACCATATAAATACAGCCATTAGACAGAGGAGACACAACCTGGATATAACCATATAAATACAGCCATTAGACAGAGGAGACACAACCTGGATATAACCATATAAATACAGCCATTAGACAGAGGAGACACAACCTGGATATAACCATATAAATACAGCCATTAGACAGAGGAGACACAACCTGGATATAACCATATAAATACAGCCATTAGACAGAGGAGACACAACCTGGATATAACCATATAAATACAGCCATTAGACAGAGGAGACACAACCTGGATATAACCATATAAATACAGCCATTAGACAGAGGAGACACAACCTGGATATAACCATATAAATACAGCCATTAGACAGAGGAGACACAACCTGGATATAACCATATAAATACAGCCATTAGACAGAGGAGACACAACCTGGATATAACCATATAAATACAGCCATTAGACAGAGGAGACACAACCTGGATATAACCATATAAATACAGCCATTAGACAGAGGAGACACAACCTGGATATAACCATATAAATACAGCCATTAGACAGAGGAGACACAACCTGGATATAACCATATAAATACAGCCATTAGACAGAGGAGACACAACCTGGATATAACCATATAAATACAGCCATTAGACAGAGGAGACACAACCTGGATATAACCATATAAATACAGCCATTAGACAGAGGAGACACAACCTGGATATAACCATATAAATACAGCCATTAGACAGAGGAGACACAACCTGGATATAACCATATAAATACAGCCATTAGACAGAGGAGACACAACCTGGATATAACCATATAAATACAGCCATTAGACAGAGGAGACACAACCTGGATATAACCATATAAATACAGCCATTAGACAGAGGAGACACAACCTGGATATAACCATATAAATACAGCCATTAGACAGAGGAGACACAACCTGGATATAACCATATAAATACAGCCATTAGACAGAGGAGACACAACCTGGATATAACCATATAAATACAGCCATTAGACAGAGGAGACACAACCTGGATATAACCATATAAATACAGCCATTAGACAGAGGAGACACAACCTGGATATAACCATATAAATACAGCCATTAGACAGAGGAGACACAACCTGGATATAACCATATAAATACAGCCATTAGACAGAGGAGACACAACCTGGATATAACCATATAAATACAGCCATTAGACAGAGGAGACACAACCTGGATATAACCATATAAATACAGCCATTAGACAGAGGAGACACAACCTGGATATAACCATATAAATACAGCCATTAGACAGAGGAGACACAACCTGGATATAACCATATAAATACAGCCATTAGACAGAGGAGACACAACCTGGATATAACCATATAAATACAGCCATTAGACAGAGGAGACACAACCTGGATATAACCATATAAATACAGCCATTAGACAGAGGAGACACAACCTGGATATAACCATATAAATACAGCCATTAGACAGAGGAGACACAACCTGGATATAACCATATAAATACAGCCATTAGACAGAGGAGACACAACCTGGATATAACCATATAAATACAGCCATTAGACAGAGGAGACACAACCTGGATATAACCATATAAATACAGCCATTAGACAGAGGAGACACAACCTGGATATAACCATATAAATACAGCCATTAGACAGAGGAGACACAACCTGGATATAACCATATAAATACAGCCATTAGACAGAGGAGACACAACCTGGATATAACCATATAAATACAGCCATTAGACAGAGGAGACACAACCTGGATATAACCATATAAATACAGCCATTAGACAGAGGAGACACAACCTGGATATAACCATATAAATACAGCCATTAGACAGAGGAGACACAACCTGGATATAACCATATAAATACAGCCATTAGACAGAGGAGACACAACCTGGATATAACCATATAAATACAGCCATTAGACAGAGGAGACACAACCTGGATATAACCATATAAATACAGCCATTAGACAGAGGAGACACAACCTGGATATAACCATATAAATACAGCCATTAGACAGAGGAGACACAACCTGGATATAACCATATAAATACAGCCATTAGACAGAGGAGACACAACCTGGATATAACCATATAAATACAGCCATTAGACAGAGGAGACACAACCTGGATATAACCATATAAATACAGCCATTAGACAGAGGAGACACAACCTGGATATAACCATATAAATACAGCCATTAGACAGAGGAGACACAACCTGGATATAACCATATAAATACAGCCATTAGACAGAGGAGACACAACCTGGATATAACCATATAAATACAGCCATTAGACAGAGGAGACACAACCTGGATATAACCATATAAATACAGCCATTAGACAGAGGAGACACAACCTGGATATAACCATATAAATACAGCCATTAGACAGAGGAGACACAACCTGGATATAACCATATAAATACAGCCATTAGACAGAGGAGACACAACCTGGATATAACCATATAAATACAGCCATTAGACAGAGGAGACACAACCTGGATATAACCATATAAATACAGCCATTAGACAGAGGAGACACAACCTGGATATAACCATATAAATACAGCCATTAGACAGAGGAGACACAACCTGGATATAACCATATAAATACAGCCATTAGACAGAGGAGACACAACCTGGATATAACCATATAAATACAGCCATTAGACAGAGGAGACACAACCTGGATATAACCATATAAATACAGCCATTAGACAGAGGAGACACAACCTGGATATAACCATATAAATACAGCCATTAGACAGAGGAGACACAACCTGGATATAACCATATAAATACAGCCATTAGACAGAGGAGACACAACCTGGATATAACCATATAAATACAGCCATTAGACAGAGGAGACACAACCTGGATATAACCATATAAATACAGCCATTAGACAGAGGAGACACAACCTGGATATAACCATATAAATACAGCCATTAGACAGAGGAGACACAACCTGGATATAACCATATAAATACAGCCATTAGACAGAGGAGACACAACCTGGATATAACCATATAAATACAGCCATTAGACAGAGGAGACACAACCTGGATATAACCATATAAATACAGCCATTAGACAGAGGAGACACAACCTGGATATAACCATATAAATACAGCCATTAGACAGAGGAGACACAACCTGGATATAACCATATAAATACAGCCATTAGACAGAGGAGACACAACCTGGATATAACCATATAAATACAGCCATTAGACAGAGGAGACACAACCTGGATATAACCATATAAATACAGCCATTAGACAGAGGAGACACAACCTGGATATAACCATATAAATACAGCCATTAGACAGAGGAGACACAACCTGGATATAACCATATAAATACAGCCATTAGACAGAGGAGACACAACCTGGATATAACCATATAAATACAGCCATTAGACAGAGGAGACACAACCTGGATATAACCATATAAATACAGCCATTAGACAGAGGAGACACAACCTGGATATAACCATATAAATACAGCCATTAGACAGAGGAGACACAACCTGGATATAACCATATAAATACAGCCATTAGAGACAGAGGAGACACAACCTGGATATAACCATATAAATACAGCCATTAGACAGAGGAGACACAACCTGGATATAACCATATAAATACAGCCATTAGACAGAGGAGACACAACCTGGATATAACCATATAAATACAGCCATTAGACAGAGGAGACACAACCTGGATATAACCATATAAATACAGCCATTAGACAGAGGAGACACAACCTGGATATAACCATATAAATACAGCCATTAGACAGAGGAGACACAACCTGGATATAACCATATAAATACAGCCATTAGACAGAGGAGACACAACCTGGATATAACCATATAAATACAGCCATTAGACAGAGGAGACACAACCTGGATATAACCATATAAATACAGCCATTAGACAGAGGAGACACAACCTGGATATAACCATATAAATACAGCCATTAGACAGAGGAGACACAACCTGGATATAACCATATAAATACAGCCATTAGACAGAGGAGACACAACCTGGATATAACCATATAAATACAGCCATTAGACAGAGGAGACACAACCTGGATATAACCATATAAATACAGCCATTAGACAGAGGAGACACAACCTGGATATAACCATATAAATACAGCCATTAGACAGAGGAGACACAACCTGGATATAACCATATAAATACAGCCATTAGACAGAGGAGACACAACCTGGATATAACCATATAAATACAGCCATTAGACAGAGGAGACACAACCTGGATATAACCATATAAATACAGCCATTAGACAGAGGAGACACAACCTGGATATAACCATATAAATACAGCCATTAGACAGAGGAGACACAACCTGGATATAACCATATAAATACAGCCATTAGACAGAGGAGACACAACCTGGATATAACCATATAAATACAGCCATTAGACAGAGGAGACACAACCTGGATATAACCATATAAATACAGCCATTAGACAGAGGAGACACAACCTGGATATAACCATATAAATACAGCCATTAGACAGAGGAGACACAACCTGGATATAACCATATAAATACAGCCATTAGACAGAGGAGACACAACCTGGATATAACCATATAAATACAGCCATTAGACAGAGGAGACACAACCTGGATATAACCATATAAATACAGCCATTAGACAGAGGAGACACAACCTGGATATAACCATATAAATACAGCCATTAGACAGAGGAGACACAACCTGGATATAACCATATAAATACAGCCATTAGACAGAGGAGACACAACCTGGATATAACCATATAAATACAGCCATTAGACAGAGGAGACACAACCTGGATATAACCATATAAATACAGCCATTAGACAGAGGAGACACAACCTGGATATAACCATATAAATACAGCCATTAGACAGAGGAGACACAACCTGGATATAACCATATAAATACAGCCATTAGACAGAGGAGACACAACCTGGATATAACCATATAAATACAGCCATTAGACAGAGGAGACACAACCTGGATATAACCATATAAATACAGCCATTAGACAGAGGAGACACAACCTGGATATAACCATATAAATACAGCCATTAGACAGAGGAGACACAACCTGGATATAACCATATAAATACAGCCATTAGACAGAGGAGACACAACCTGGATATAACCATATAAATACAGCCATTAGACAGAGGAGACACAACCTGGATATAACCATATAAATACAGCCATTAGACAGAGGAGACACAACCTGGATATAACCATATAAATACAGCCATTAGACAGAGGAGACACAACCTGGATATAACCATATAAATACAGCCATTAGACAGAGGAGACACAACCTGGATATAACCATATAAATACAGCCATTAGACAGAGGAGACACAACCTGGATATAACCATATAAATACAGCCATTAGACAGAGGAGACACAACCTGGATATAACCATATAAATACAGCCATTAGACAGAGGAGACACAACCTGGATATAACCATATAAATACAGCCATTAGACAGAGGAGACACAACCTGGATATAACCATATAAATACAGCCATTAGACAGAGGAGACACAACCTGGATATAACCATATAAATACAGCCATTAGACAGAGGAGACACAACCTGGATATAACCATATAAATACAGCCATTAGACAGAGGAGACACAACCTGGATATAACCATATAAATACAGCCATTAGACAGAGGAGACACAACCTGGATATAACCATATAAATACAGCCATTAGACAGAGGAGACACAACCTGGATATAACCATATAAATACAGCCATTAGACAGAGGAGACACAACCTGGATATAACCATATAAATACAGCCATTAGACAGAGGAGACACAACCTGGATATAACCATATAAATACAGCCATTAGACAGAGGAGACACAACCTGGATATAACCATATAAATACAGCCATTAGACAGAGGAGACACAACCTGGATATAACCATATAAATACAGCCATTAGACAGAGGAGACACAACCTGGATATAACCATATAAATACAGCCATTAGACAGAGGAGACACAACCTGGATATAACCATATAAATACAGCCATTAGACAGAGGAGACACAACCTGGATATAACCATATAAATACAGCCATTAGACAGAGGAGACACAACCTGGATATAACCATATAAATACAGCCATTAGACAGAGGAGACACAACCTGGATATAACCATATAAATACAGCCATTAGACAGAGGAGACACAACCTGGATATAACCATATAAATACAGCCATTAGACAGAGGAGACACAACCTGGATATAACCATATAAATACAGCCATTAGACAGAGGAGACACAACCTGGATATAACCATATAAATACAGCCATTAGACAGAGGAGACACAACCTGGATATAACCATATAAATACAGCCATTAGACAGAGGAGACACAACCTGGATATAACCATATAAATACAGCCATTAGACAGAGGAGACACAACCTGGATATAACCATATAAATACAGCCATTAGACAGAGGAGACACAACCTGGATATAACCATATAAATACAGCCATTAGACAGAGGAGACACAACCTGGATATAACCATATAAATACAGCCATTAGACAGAGGAGACACAACCTGGATATAACCATATAAATACAGCCATTAGACAGAGGAGACACAACCTGGATATAACCATATAAATACAGCCATTAGACAGAGGAGACACAACCTGGATATAACCATATAAATACAGCCATTAGACAGAGGAGACACAACCTGGATATAACCATATAAATACAGCCATTAGACAGA
This sequence comes from Coregonus lavaretus, assembly GCF_964263955.1. Classification (NCBI taxonomy): domain Eukaryota; kingdom Metazoa; phylum Chordata; class Actinopteri; order Salmoniformes; family Salmonidae; genus Coregonus; species Coregonus lavaretus. Next base: position 11,404 of record NW_028161866.1, read on the forward strand.
GGAGACACAACCTGGATATAACCATATAAATACAGCCATTAGACAGAGGAGACACAACCTGGATATAACCATATAAATACAGCCATTAGACAGAGGAGACACAACCTGGATATAACCATATAAATACAGCCATTAGACAGAGGAGACACAACCTGGATATAACCATATAAATACAGCCATTAGACAGAGGAGACACAACCTGGATATAACCATATAAATACAGCCATTAGACAGAGGAGACACAACCTGGATATAACCATATAAATACAGCCATTAGACAGAGGAGACACAACCTGGATATAACCATATAAATACAGCCATTAGACAGAGGAGACACAACCTGGATATAACCATATAAATACAGCCATTAGACAGAGGAGACACAACCTGGATATAACCATATAAATACAGCCATTAGACAGAGGAGACACAACCTGGATATAACCATATAAATACAGCCATTAGACAGAGGAGACACAACCTGGATATAACCATATAAATACAGCCATTAGACAGAGGAGACACAACCTGGATATAACCATATAAATACAGCCATTAGACAGAGGAGACACAACCTGGATATAACCATATAAATACAGCCATTAGACAGAGGAGACACAACCTGGATATAACCATATAAATACAGCCATTAGACAGAGGAGACACAACCTGGATATAACCATATAAATACAGCCATTAGACAGAGGAGACACAACCTGGATATAACCATATAAATACAGCCATTAGAGACAGAGGAGACACAACCTGGATATAACCATATAAATACAGCCATTAGACAGAGGAGACACAACCTGGATATAACCATATAAATACAGCCATTAGACAGAGGAGACACAACCTGGATATAACCATATAAATACAGCCATTAGACAGAGGAGACACAACCTGGATATAACCATATAAATACAGCCATTAGACAGAGGAGACACAACCTGGATATAACCATATAAATACAGCCATTAGACAGAGGAGACACAACCTGGATATAACCATATAAATACAGCCATTAGACAGAGGAGACACAACCTGGATATAACCATATAAATACAGCCATTAGAGACAGAGGAGACACAACCTGGATATAACCATATAAATACAGCCATTAGACAGAGGAGACACAACCTGGATATAACCATATAAATACAGCCATTAGACAGAGGAGACACAACCTGGATATAACCATATAAATACAGCCATTAGACAGAGGAGACACAACCTGGATATAACCATATAAATACAGCCATTAGACAGAGGAGACACAACCTGGATATAACCATATAAATACAGCCATTAGACAGAGGAGACACAACCTGGATATAACCATATAAATACAGCCATTAGACAGAGGAGACACAACCTGGATATAACCATATAAATACAGCCATTAGACAGAGGAGACACAACCTGGATATAACCATATAAATACAGCCATTAGACAGAGGAGACACAACCTGGATATAACCATATAAATACAGCCATTAGACAGAGGAGACACAACCTGGATATAACCATATAAATACAGCCATTAGACAGAGGAGACACAACCTGGATATAACCATATAAATACAGCCATTAGACAGAGGAGACACAACCTGGATATAACCATATAAATACAGCCATTAGACAGAGGAGACACAACCTGGATATAACCATATAAATACAGCCATTAGACAGAGGAGACACAACCTGGATATAACCATATAAATACAGCCATTAGACAGAGGAGACACAACCTGGATATAACCATATAAATACAGCCATTAGACAGAGGAGACACAACCTGGATATAACCATATAAATACAGCCATTAGACAGAGGAGACACAACCTGGATATAACCATATAAATACAGCCATTAGACAGAGGAGACACAACCTGGATATAACCATATAAATACAGCCATTAGACAGAGGAGACACAACCTGGATATAACCATATAAATACAGCCATTAGACAGAGGAGACACAACCTGGATATAACCATATAAATACAGCCATTAGACAGAGGAGACACAACCTGGATATAACCATATAAATACAGCCATTAGACAGAGGAGACACAACCTGGATATAACCATATAAATACAGCCATTAGACAGAGGAGACACAACCTGGATATAACCATATAAATACAGCCATTAGACAGAGGAGACACAACCTGGATATAACCATATAAATACAGCCATTAGACAGAGGAGACACAACCTGGATATAACCATATAAATACAGCCATTAGACAGAGGAGACACAACCTGGATATAACCATATAAATACAGCCATTAGACAGAGGAGACACAACCTGGATATAACCATATAAATACAGCCATTAGACAGAGGAGACACAACCTGGATATAACCATATAAATACAGCCATTAGACAGAGGAGACACAACCTGGATATAACCATATAAATACAGCCATTAGACAGAGGAGACACAACCTGGATATAACCATATAAATACAGCCATTAGACAGAGGAGACACAACCTGGATATAACCATATAAATACAGCCATTAGACAGAGGAGACACAACCTGGATATAACCATATAAATACAGCCATTAGACAGAGGAGACACAACCTGGATATAACCATATAAATACAGCCATTAGACAGAGGAGACACAACCTGGATATAACCATATAAATACAGCCATTAGACAGAGGAGACACAACCTGGATATAACCATATAAATACAGCCATTAGACAGAGGAGACACAACCTGGATATAACCATATAAATACAGCCATTAGACAGAGGAGACACAACCTGGATATAACCATATAAATACAGCCATTAGACAGAGGAGACACAACCTGGATATAACCATATAAATACAGCCATTAGACAGAGGAGACACAACCTGGATATAACCATATAAATACAGCCATTAGACAGAGGAGACACAACCTGGATATAACCATATAAATACAGCCATTAGACAGAGGAGACACAACCTGGATATAACCATATAAATACAGCCATTAGACAGAGGAGACACAACCTGGATATAACCATATAAATACAGCCATTAGACAGAGGAGACACAACCTGGATATAACCATATAAATACAGCCATTAGACAGAGGAGACACAACCTGGATATAACCATATAAATACAGCCATTAGACAGAGGAGACACAACCTGGATATAACCATATAAATACAGCCATTAGACAGAGGAGACACAACCTGGATATAACCATATAAATACAGCCATTAGACAGAGGAGACACAACCTGGATATAACCATATAAATACAGCCATTAGACAGAGGAGACACAACCTGGATATAACCATATAAATACAGCCATTAGACAGAGGAGACACAACCTGGATATAACCATATAAATACAGCCATTAGACAGAGGAGACACAACCTGGATATAACCATATAAATACAGCCATTAGACAGAGGAGACACAACCTGGATATAACCATATAAATACAGCCATTAGACAGAGGAGACACAACCTGGATATAACCATATAAATACAGCCATTAGACAGAGGAGACACAACCTGGATATAACCATATAAATACAGCCATTAGACAGAGGAGACACAACCTGGATATAACCATATAAATACAGCCATTAGACAGAGGAGACACAACCTGGATATAACCATATAAATACAGCCATTAGACAGAGGAGACACAACCTGGATATAACCATATAAATACAGCCATTAGACAGAGGAGACACAACCTGGATATAACCATATAAATACAGCCATTAGACAGAGGAGACACAACCTGGATATAACCATATAAATACAGCCATTAGACAGAGGAGACACAACCTGGATATAACCATATAAATACAGCCATTAGACAGAGGAGACACAACCTGGATATAACCATATAAATACAGCCATTAGACAGAGGAGACACAACCTGGATATAACCATATAAATACAGCCATTAGACAGAGGAGACACAACCTGGATATAACCATATAAATACAGCCATTAGACAGAGGAGACACAACCTGGATATAACCATATAAATACAGCCATTAGACAGAGGAGACACAACCTGGATATAACCATATAAATACAGCCATTAGACAGAGGAGACACAACCTGGATATAACCATATAAATACAGCCATTAGACAGAGGAGACACAACCTGGATATAACCATATAAATACAGCCATTAGACAGAGGAGACACAACCTGGATATAACCATATAAATACAGCCATTAGACAGAGGAGACACAACCTGGATATAACCATATAAATACAGCCATTAGACAGAGGAGACACAACCTGGATATAACCATATAAATACAGCCATTAGACAGAGGAGACACAACCTGGATATAACCATATAAATACAGCCATTAGACAGAGGAGACACAACCTGGATATAACCATATAAATACAGCCATTAGACAGAGGAGACACAACCTGGATATAACCATATAAATACAGCCATTAGACAGAGGAGACACAACCTGGATATAACCATATAAATACAGCCATTAGACAGAGGAGACACAACCTGGATATAACCATATAAATACAGCCATTAGACAGAGGAGACACAACCTGGATATAACCATATAAATACAGCCATTAGACAGAGGAGACACAACCTGGATATAACCATATAAATACAGCCATTAGACAGAGGAGACGCAACCTGGATATAACCATATAAATACAGCCATTAGACAGAGGAGACACAACCTGGATATAACCATATAAATACAGCCATTAGACAGAGGAGACACAACCTGGATATAACCATATAAATACAGCCATTAGACAGAGGAGACACAACCTGGATATAACCATATAAATACAGCCATTAGACAGAGGAGACACAACCTGGATATAACCATATAAATACAGCCATTAGACAGAGGAGACACAACCTGGATATAACCATATAAATACAGCCATTAGACAGAGGAGACACAACCTGGATATAACCATATAAATACAGCCATTAGACAGAGGAGACACAACCTGGATATAACCATATAAATACAGCCATTAGACAGAGGAGACACAACCTGGATATAACCATATAAATACAGCCATTAGACAGAGGAGACACAACCTGGATATAACCATATAAATACAGCCATTAGACAGAGGAGACACAACCTGGATATAACCATATAAATACAGCCATTAGACAGAGGAGACACAACCTGGATATAACCATATAAATACAGCCATTAGACAGAGGAGACACAACCTGGATATAACCATATAAATACAGCCATTAGACAGAGGAGACACAACCTGGATATAACCATATAAATACAGCCATTAGACAGAGGAGACACAACCTGGATATAACCATATAAATACAGCCATTAGACAGAGGAGACACAACCTGGATATAACCATATAAATACAGCCATTAGACAGAGGAGACACAACCTGGATATAACCATATAAATACAGCCATTAGACAGAGGAGACACAACCTGGATATAACCATATCAATACAGCCATTAGACAGAGGAGACACAACCTGGATATAACCATATAAATACAGCCATTAGACAGAGGAGATGCAACCTGGATATAACCATATAAATACAGCCATTAGACAGAGGAGACACAACCTGGATATAACCATATAAATACAGCCATTAGACAGAGGAGACACAACCTGGATATAACCATATAAATACAGCCATTAGACAGAGGAGACACAACCTGGATATAACCATATAAATTCAGCCATTAGAGACAGAGGAGACACAACCTGGATATAACCATATAAATACAGCCATTAGAGACAGAGGAGACACAACCTGGATATAACCATATAAATACAGCCATTAGACAGAGGAGACACAACCTGGATATAACCATATAAATACAGCCATTAGACAGAGGAGACACAACCTGGATATAACCATATAAATACAGCCATTAGACAGAGGAGACACAACCTGGATATAACCATATAAATACAGCCATTAGACAGAGGAGACGCAACCTGGATATAACCATATAAATACAGCCATTAGACAGAGGAGACACAACCTGGATATAACCATATAAATACAGCCATTTAGACAGAGGAGACGCAACCTGGATATAACCATATAAATACAGCCATTAGACAGAGGAGACGCAACCTGTGAGGGGTGAGAAGTGGGGGGATGCGGGGGTGGCGAGGGGTGAGACGGGGGGGATTCGGGGATTTTATTTTATTTATTTTAGTCATTTTAGCAGACGCTCTTTTCCAGAGCGACTTACAGTTAGTGAGTGCATACATTTTTCATACTGGCCCCCCCGTGGGAATCGAACCCACAAACCTGGCGTTGCAAGCGCCATGCTCTACCAACTGAGCTACAGGAGGCCCCTGGGGTGAGAAGGGGGGATTGGGGGGCAGGGGTGAGACAAGGGCGACAAGGGGGACAAGGACATGTCCTCCTAGCCTTCGGGAGAAACAACACACGTCTCTGGGGCATTATGCTGACAACACACATCTCAAGAGTATTGTGGAACGCGACAATGACCATCAGCCTTGGTAGGATGAGAGAAGAGCGTGATGGATGGTGTGATTGGATGTGTGACGGGTATCTAAATGAAAGGAATAAAGGATGGGGTGATGGACGAGAAGGAAGTGGAGGAGAGAGGAGACTCGGGGTTTCACACGGGAGAGGACGTGACCTGCTAGCTCTGGGACGGGGGTGATAGATCCATTCAGAGGGGGTGCAGGGGTGAGGGAGGTGGAGGGAGGAGGATGTAATCCTCTTTGTTTCTCATTTTCGTGTTGCACTTTTATTAGTTGAACTAATTTTATCAGAGAAATGCTTTCTGCACTATGTAGGGAACACCATGTAGGGAACAGGGTGCCATTTGGGATGCAGACTTAGTATCATTACCTTAGTGAGTGAGAGACAGAAGGCCTGTGGGAGCTGCAGAACATACTGTTTGTCTTAAACACTGTTGCTTTATCTCCAATAGAAACCCCACAACACTACTGCCATCTCTAATAGAAACCCCACAACACTACTGCCATCTCCAATAGAAACCCCACAACACTACTGCCATCTCTAATAGAAACCCCACAACACTACTGCCATCTCCAATAGAAACCCCACAACACTACTGCCATCTCTAATAGAAACCCCACAACACTACTGCCATCTCCAATAGAAACCCCACAACACTACTGCCATCTCCAATAGAAACCCCACAACACTACTGCCATCTCCAATAGAAACCCCACAACACTACTGCCATCTCCAATAGAAACCCCACAACACTACTGCCATCTCTAATAGAAACCCCACAACACTACTGCCATCTCTAATAGAAACCCCACAACACTACTGCCATCTCTAATAGAAAACCCACAACACTACTGCCATCTCTAATAGAAACCCCACAACACTACTGCCATCTAATTCAGAATAAAGTCGGTGGAATTCAGGGGTCTCACACAAACCATCCTGACCCCTCCCTGCATAGTACACACACCCCAATATAAACACACTCACACAGACACCCTCTCACAGTCCACTCACACAGACACCCTCTCACAGTCCACTCACACAGACACACCCTCTCACAGTCCACTCACACAGACACACCCTCTCACAGTCCACTCACACAGACACACCCTCTCACAGTCCACTCACAGACACCCTCTCACAGTCCACTCACACAGACACCCTCTCACAGTCCACTCACACAGACACACCCTCTCACAGTCCACTCACACAGACACCCTCTCACAGTCCACTCACACAGACACCCTCTCACAGTCCACTCACACAGACACACCCTCTCACAGTCCACTCACACAGACACACCCTCTCACAGTCCACTCACACAGACACACCCTCTCACAGTCCACTCACACAGACACCCTCTGACAGTCCACTCACACAGACACACCCTCTCACAGTCCACTCACACAGACACCCTCTCACAGTCCACTCACACAGACACCCTCTCACAGTCCACTCACACAGACACACCCTCTCACAGTCCACTCACACAGACACACCCTCTCACAGTCCACTCACACAGACACCCTCTCACAGTCCACTCACACAGACACCCTCTCACAGTCCACTCACACAGACACACCCTCTCACAGTCCACTCACACAGACACACCCTCTCACAGTCCACTCACACAGACACCCTCTCACAGTCCACTCACACAGACACCCTCTCACAGTCCACTCACACAGACACACCCTCTCACAGTCCACTCACACAGACACACCCTCTCACAGTCCACTCACACAGACACACCCTCTCACAGTCCACTCACACAGACACCCTCTCACAGTCCACTCACACAGACACCCTCTCACAGTCCACTCACACAGACACCCTCTCACAGTCCACTCACACAGACACCCTCTGACAGTCCACTCACACAGACACCCTCTCACAGTCCACTCACACAGACACCCTCTCACAGTCCACTCACACAGACACCCTCTCACAGTCCACTCACACAGACACCCTCTCACAGTCCACTCACACAGACACACCCTCTCACAGTCCACTCACACAGACACCCTCTCACAGTCCACTCACACAGACACCCTCTGACAGTCCACTCACACAGACACCCTCTCACAGTCCACTCACACAGACACCCTCTCACAGTCCACTCACACAGACACCCTCTCACAGTCCACTCACACAGACACCCTCTCACAGTCCACTCACACAGACACCCTCTGACAGTCCACTCACACAGACACACTCTGACAGTCCACTCACACAGACACCCTCTCACAGTCCACTCACACAGACACCCTCTGACAGTCCACTCACACAGACACCCTCTCACAGTCCACTCACACAGACACCCTCTGACAGTCCACTCACACAGACACCCTCTCACAGTCCACTCACACAGACACACTCTGACAGTCCACTCACACAGACACCCTCTCACAGTCCACTCACACAGACACCCTCTGACAGTCCACTCACACAGACACCCTCTCACAGTCCACTCACACAGACACCCTCTGACAGTCCACTCACACAGACACCCTCTGACAGTCCACTCACACAGACACCCTCTCACAGTCCACTCACACAGACACCCTCTGACAGTCCACTCACACAGACACCCTCTGACAGTCCACTCACAGACACCCTCTCACAGTCCACTCACACAGACACCCTCTCACAGTCCACTCACACAGACACACCCTCTCACAGTCCACTCACACAGACACACCCTCTCACAGTCCACTCACACAGACACCCTCTCACAGTCCACTCACACAGACACCCTCTCACAGTCCACTCACACAGACACACCCTCTCACAGTCCACTCACACAGACACACCCTCTCACAGTCCACTCACACAGACACCCTCTCACAGTCCACTCACACAGACACCCTCTCACAGTCCACTCACACAGACACACCCTCTCACAGTCCACTCACACAGACACACCCTCTCACAGTCCACTCACACAGACACACCCTCTCACAGTCCACTCACACAGACACCCTCTCACAGTCCACTCACACAGACACCCTCTCACAGTCCACTCACACAGACACCCTCTCACAGTCCACTCACACAGACACCCTCTGACAGTCCACTCACACAGACACCCTCTCACAGTCCACTCACACAGACACCCTCTCACAGTCCACTCACACAGACACCCTCTCACAGTCCACTCACACAGACACCCTCTCACAGTCCACTCACACAGACACACCCTCTCACAGTCCACTCACACAGACACCCTCTCACAGTCCACTCACACAGACACCCTCTGACAGTCCACTCACACAGACACCCTCTCACAGTCCACTCACACAGACACCCTCTCACAGTCCACTCACACAGACACCCTCTCACAGTCCACTCACACAGACACCCTCTCACAGTCCACTCACACAGACACCCTCTGACAGTCCACTCACACAGACACACTCTGACAGTCCACTCACACAGACACCCTCTCACAGTCCACTCACACAGACACCCTCTGACAGTCCACTCACACAGACACCCTCTCACAGTCCACTCACACAGACACCCTCTCACAGTCCACTCACACAGACACCCTCTGACAGTCCACTCACACAGACACCCTCTCACAGTCCACTCACACAGACACCCTCTCACAGTCCACTCACACAGACACCCTCTCACAGTCCACTCACACAGACACCCTCTCACAGTCCACTCACACAGACACCCTCTGACAGTCCACTCACACAGACACACTCTGACAGTCCACTCACACAGACACCCTCTCACAGTCCACTCACACAGACACCCTCTGACAGTCCACTCACACAGACACCCTCTCACAGTCCACTCACACAGACACCCTCTGACAGTCCACTCACACAGACACCCTCTGACAGTCCACTCACACAGACACCCTCTCACAGTCCACTCACACAGACACCCTCTGACAGTCCACTCACACAGACACCCTCTGACAGTCCACTCACAGACACCCTCTCACAGTCCACTCACACAGACACCCTCTCACAGTCCACTCACACAGACACCCTCTCACAGTCCACTCACACAGACACCCTCTCACAGTCCACTCACACAGACACCCTCTCACAGTCCACTCACAGACACCCTCTCACAGTCCACTCACACAGACACACCCTCTCACAGTCCACTCACACAGACACACCCTCTCACAGTCCACTCACACAGACACACCCTCTGACAGTCCACTCACACAGACACACTTGTCCGAGCCTAATTTGAATTCCTAACTGAGATGAAAGATATCAGACTGTCAAATAGCATGTCTTATAATGGTCTGAGTATGTTCATGTATAATTATTAGGGCTTACATAGTGTGTGGTTAGTGGTGGAAATAGTACCCAATTGTCATACTTGAGTAAAAGTAAAGATACCTTAATAGAAAATGACTCAACTAAAAGTGAAAGTCACCCAGTAAAATACAACTTGAGTAAAAGTCTAAAAATATTTGGTTTTAAATATACTTAAGTATGAAAAGTAAATGTAATTGCTATCCATGTATAACCATTAGGGTTTAGGCAGCAGCGTGTGTGTATGTGTGTGTTGTGGAACAGTAGTGTGTGTGTGTGTGTGTGTGTTGTGGAACAGTAGTGTGTGTGTGTGTGTGTGTGTGTGGTGGAACAGTAGTGTGTGTGTGTTGTGGAACAGTAGTGTGTGTGTGTGTGTGTATGTGTGTGTGTGTGTGTGTTGTGGAACAGTAGTGTGTGTGTGTGTGTGTGTTGTGGAACAGTAGTGTGTGTGTGTGTGTGTGTTGTGACAACAGTTAGTCAGAGGACAAGTGCTAGTGAACAGCTGAACAGTCAGCTGGTGAGAGAAAGGCTGAGCCCAGGGAAAGTAGAGCTGCACAGGAACACACACACACACACACACACACACACACACACACACACACAGGCATCCATGTACACATGCACAAACACAAAGACCCACACAAATACACACACACACAGTGAAGGGGTGGACAACTTGTATAACAGATATGACTTCTAGCTGGGCTGTACCCACAGCTGACCAGGGTCCTTACCACTGGATATATTGTTATACTGAAGGCTTAAGGACGTTGACTTTCTACCAGGCATAGCCCCCGCTTGACACTACTCAGAGGGGCCAGAGGAAGGTCACAGGTCATCCCATCTTACCCCTGACCTCTACAGGCCAAGCAGAGAGGATGTAATTAACCAGGGCAAACAGGCATGGAACCCAAACTGACAATCAAAGACAAATGACTACTGCTTTAGTGGCTATCTGAGGGTAAACAACCCACTGGTTAAATGGTTAATGATTACATGTCATGAAGAGGAATGGAAGCAGGCTGGACAACTCAAATAGATGAGGCTTCAAGTAAATGCTCTACTGGGAGATGTGTTTATGGCTGAAAAGGACAGAGTGTTTTTTTGTTGTAACTCGACAAATCATGGCACACACTATAATTTTTAATATAACTTTTTTCCCTAAAACGCAAATACAAGTAATGAAATGAATGAAAATAAGATAAAACAATCACAATTTTCCAACCCTGAACATTCTGTTTATTGTATAAGGACAGATAGCGTTCAAAGACACAACAACTACCAGCCTGTCACAACAAGTAGCTAAATACTAAACGACAAAACCACAGGCGATACAAGCTATGGACTGAATGAATGAAAGGCCCTTCCTCCCTCTTCTAAATTACTTTCAAACACTAAACAGAGCCTGATTTGTTGATGGAACTTGCATGGATAGATAACCTTGAAAGAAGCAACAACTACCAGCCTGTCACAACAACTACCAGCCCGTCATAACAACTACCAGCCCGTCACAACAACTACCAGCCTGTCACAACAACTACCAGCCTGTCACAACAACTACCAGTCTGTCACAACAACTACCAGCCTGTCACAACAACTACCAGCCTGTCATAACAACTACCAGCCCGTCACAACAACTACCAGCCCGTCACAACAACTACCAGTCTGTCACAACAACTACCAGCCTGTCACAACAACTACCAGCCTGTCACAACAACTACCAGCCTGTCACAACAACTACCAGCCTGTCACAACAACTACCAGCCCGTCACAACAAACTACAAGCCCGTCACAACAAACTACCAGTCTGTCACAACAACTACCAGCCTGTCACAACAACTACCAGCCTGTCACAACAACTACCAGCCTGTCACAACAACTACCAGCCCGTCACAACAAACTACCAGCCTGTCACAACAACTACCAGCCTGTCACAACAACTACCAGCCTGTCACTACAACTACCAGCCTGTCACAACAACTACCAGCCTGTCACAACAACTACCAGCCTGTCACAACAACTACCAGCCTGTCAAAACAACTACCAGCCTGTCAAAACAACTACCAGCCTGTCACAACAACTACCAGCCTGTCACAACAACTACCAGCCTGTCACAACAACTACCAGCCTGTCACAACAACTACCAGCCCGTCACAACAACTACCAGCCTGTCAAAACAACTACCAGCCTGTCACAACAACTACCAGCCCGTCACAACAACTACCAGCCCGTCATAACAACTACCAGTCTGTCACAACAACTACCAGCCCGTCACAACAACTACCAGCCCGTCACAACAACTACCAGCCCGTCACAACAACTACCAGTCTGTCACAACAACTACCAGTCTGTCACAACAACTACCAGCCTGTCACAACAACTACCAGCCTGTCACAACAACTACCAGCCTGTCACAACAACTACCAGCCTGTCACAACAACTACCAGCCTGTCACAACAACTACCAGCCCGTCACAACAACTACCAGCCCGTCACAACAAACTACCAGCCCGTCACAACAACTACCAGCCTGTCACAACAACTACCAGCCTGTCACTACAACTACCAGCCTGTCACAACAACTACCAGCCTGTCACAACAACTACCAGCCTGTCACAACAACTACCAGCCTGTCACAACAACTACCAGCCCGTCACAACAACTACCAGCCCGTCACAACAAACTACCAGCCCGTCACAACAACTACCAGCCCGTCACAACAACTACCAGCCTGTCACTACAACTACCAGCCTGTCACAACAACTACCAGCCTGTCACAACAACTACCAGCCTGTCACAACAACTACCAGCCTGTCAAAACAACTACCAGCCTGTCACAACAACTACCAGCCTGTCAAAACAACTACCAGCCTGTCACAACAACTACCAGCCTGTCACAACAACTACCAGCCTGTCACAACAACTACCAGCCTGTCACAACAACTACCAGCCTGTCACAACAACTACCAGCCCGTCAAAACAAGTAGCTGCTGTTGCGTTTGCTAGTGGGGCACATTACTATAAGCACATAGGGAAAACTCTTACACGTCTACAGCTCGCCATGCTCAAATTTGATGACATAAGGTCTAGATTTAATGGGTATTTAAGGGGTATTATCACTGCTCTACTATGGAATGTGTAGCATGTCAGAGAGAGAAGAGGCCACAGGGTGGGACAGACGGGAGGGGGAAGAAGAGATTCTCACTATCAAATGTGCTGACGGGCAAATTCCCTCTCACCCGGCAATCTCAGAAATGTAACGCTGCTGAAAGACTGTCTGTTTTTATTGGGATCTCCTCTCTCTCCTTCATTCCTCGTCCTATATTCCAGGTCTCCCTCCTCTCTCTCCTTCATTCCTCGTCCCATATTCCAGGTCTCCCTCTTCTCTCTCCTTCATTCCTGATCCTATATTCGGGGTCACTCACCACCTCTCCTCTCCTTCATTCCTGGTCCTATATTCGGGGTCACCCACCACCTGCCTTCCTCCCCTTACTAGGAGAAAACTGTTTTAGAAGCACTGAACTCATTATGAAAAGTGTGCAGGGCGTTTTTCCTAAACATTGGTGACTATTGAGTTTGTCATGACAGGGTTTCTCAATCTTCTCCTCCCTAAAAAAATAGTAAATAAATTGGAAACGGGAAAATCATGATGGTGTTTGTTTGTTTATTGACAGATAGTGACTTGTTTCGTTTTTGTTCGTTTATAACTTTTTCAGTCCACATTCTCATTCAAAGACGTTCCACAACCAGACAGACAGACAGACAGACAGACAGACGGACAGACGGACAGAGACAGACAGACAGAGAGACAGCCAGAGAGACAGACAGACAGAGACAGAGAGACAGACAGAGAGGAATGCTGAATCCCAAATCGACCCAGACTACTTTCCATTTTAATGACCATACCAGCATACCAGTTAGAATGTACTGTAGCAAAGTGTGTGGGTCTTGAAACATCACTGAAGACTGTGACCTTTTAGAAGTGCAGCTGTACTTAGTGATGTGTCACACAGAATGCCATCCTGAAGGATCCTGTGCTCCAGTTCTTTAGTTCCTGCTGAGAATAGTTTCCCCCAAGCCTACTGAACAGGACCCTACGGAAGAAAACAGGAAGAGTACAAAAAAGAAAAGCGAGAATAAAATACAATATTGAAGTTAATCAGATGTGTCAAGGAGCTAAAAGTGGATAACATTTGTTTTTTCTTTTCATAGACAGAAATCTAAATCAAGTCATTACTCTGATAAATAGTTGAAGGTCATATCTTTGAAAGGTTTTCTCTTATCGGAGCAGACCTCGTTTCCAGACTAATTACACAGTAAAGTGAATCAAGGTTTGGCAGGCAGAGGAAAGGCAGGCATCTGGGTCTAATAAGGAAAAGTCAACCTTACTAACAAACAGACAAAGCTCTTCAGATTACAACACTGATATGAATGGGCTACTACCCTGCAACAGCACCTGACTTATGGCATTAGACTAATCAAATATTCAATCATTTATTCATTCATCCAGCCACCCATGCAAAACACACCAATACTGTTGATTAGCAGTTTTCAAACGGTTACCTTGGAAACGAGCGGGGGCTTCTGTACTCCTAGCCAATCACAGAGCTGGTTTCTGTGGGTCCTCACCGTGGCAATGTCCTCCTCCCTAAAACCAGAGGACACAGAGAGGACAACATAATGTGAAGACGCCAGACTAACACTACAGTAAAACTAACCCTACAGTTGGTCTAACCCTACAGGAAGACTAACCCTACAGGAAGACTAACCTTCAGTAAGACTAACCTTCAGTAAGACTAACCTTCAGTAAGACTAACCCTACAGGAAGACTAACCTTCAGGAAGACTAACCCTACAGGAAGACTAACCCTACAGGAAGACTAACCTTCAGTAAGACTAACCCTACAGGAAGACTAACCCTACAGGAAGACTAACCCTACAGGAAGACTAACCCTACAGGAAGACTAACCCTACAGGAAGACTAACCCTACAGGAAAACTAACCTTCAGTAAGACTAACCCTACAGGAAGACTAACCCTACAGGAAGACTAACCCTACAGGAAGACTAACCCTTCAGTAAGACTAACCCTACAGGAAGACTAACCTTCAGTAAGACTAACCCTACAGGAAGACTAACCCTACAGGAAGACTAACCTTCAGTAAGACTAACCCTACAGGAAGACTAACTCTACAGGAAGACTAACCATACAGGAAGACTAACCCTACAGGAAGACTAACCTTCAGTAAGACTAACCCTACAGGAAGACTAACCCTACAGGAAGACTAACCCTACAGG
>NW_028161866.1:32500-72495 GCF_964263955.1 Coregonus lavaretus
TGTGTGTGTGTGTGTGTGTGCGTGTATGTGTGTGTGTGTGTGTGTGTGTGTGTGTGTGTGTGTGTGTGTGTGCGTGTGCGTGTGTGTGTGCGCCTACCTGTCATTTCTCAGGTTGTCTCTGAAGACGCGTAGCAGTGTGTCACTAAACTGTCCCAGAGCGGCTGTATCCTGCTGAATCAACATCAGGTGATCAAACAGAGACTGGGACGAGAAACGAACCTGGAGACGGAGAGATAAGGAGAGAGGGAGAGGGGAGAGGGATGTAGAGAGGGAGGGAGGGAAAAGGAGAGAGAGAGGGAGGGAGGGAAAAGGAGAGAGAGAGGGAGGGAGGGAGGGAAAGGAGAGAGAGAGAGAGACAGGGGGAGAGAGAGAGGGGGGGAGATGTAGAGAGGGAAAGAGATTGAGGGAGGGAGGGAAAAGGAGAGAGAGGGAGACAGGGGGAGAGAGGGATGTAGAGAGGGAAAGAGATGGAGGGAGGGAGGGAGGGAGACAGGGGGAGAGAGAGAACCACATAACAATAAAACAATAAAATATTATATTACCGCTCCGTTTAAAATTGCGTAAGTCTAGATTGACAGTGTGAGAAGCCACATTGAGCAACATTAAGTCTAAACAGCTCATCACTCTGTGTCCCAAATGGCACTGTAGCGCACTACTTTTGGCCAGAGTCCAGAGGGAATAGGGACACATGCTCTGATTTCGTGGTATCACTTCCCCTCACATAGTGATGACGTCATGAAACTGAGTGACAGTGAAGGCTATGAAAGCTGCTCATCGTTCACACAGCTACAACACAGCATCAAGACCCGCTGGAGACAGCAGAAGAAGAGAGGAATTCTGTCTTTCTTTTCTATATCGGCAGTTACAACAAGGTCTGTGGTGATGACATGGTCTTTCAGGGGGTATGAGAGAAGAAGGGAGTTGGACTAAGCAGTGGGAGAGGGGGAGGGAGGAAGAGAGGAAGGGTAGTCTCACTAGAGATCGTTTATGTATAATACAGCAACACAAAATGTGAAACGGCAGTAAACAAGACTAGGAGGGTGAGAAAGAGTTTCCAGGGATCCAACAGGATGCTTCATCACTTTGGACTCTGTGTGTGAGAACCAACTCCAAATCAGCCTAGGATCACAGTTCTGGCTACCTCAGCCTAGGATCACAGTTCTGGCTACCTCAACCTAGGATCACAGTTCTGGCTACCTCAGCCTACGATCACAGTTCTGGCTACCTCAGAAGTGTGTGTGTGTCTCCAGACCAGTCCATCCAGATTATAGCAAGAGTCTACCAAGCCACAGGTCCAGAGAGAGAGAGATAGAGACAGAGAGAGACAGAGAGAGACAGAGACAGACAGAGAGAGAGAGAGACAGAGAGAGAGAGAGACAGAGAGAGAGAGAGAGAGACAGAGAGAGACAGAGAGAGAGAGAGAGAGAGACAGAGAGAGATAGAGACAGACAGAGACAGAGAGACAGAGACAGAGACAGAGAGAGAGAGAGAGAGAGAGAGAGAGAGAGAGAGAGAGAGAGAGAGAGAGAGAGGGGGCCAGGCCAGATCACCTCCCAGGGAATAGGTTTACAGGCATTGTTGGCAGATGACCGTAGCTTTACCACCCTCACTACACCTATTAAAACCATCACCTCATTGTTCTACATTACCTCCACAAACTGAGCTGGGTTAAAAATAAACCTAACCACCACAAATCATCGTCAGTGTTGAGCGTGTATCCCCACGGGCATTAGTCACACCAGCGGGGTTGGCTTTCACTAGCTGACTGTGGCTGGGGGGGAGAGAGACCAGGGATGTCCCAAATGGTATCCTGTTCACTTTATAAAGCACTACTTTCCACCCTCTATGGGCCCTGGACAACAATAGTACACTATGTAAGGAATAGGGTGCCATTTGGGATGCAGCCTGGGGCTGAGAGGGGAGAGGAACCAGGGGTACTGGGTCTGAGAGGGGAGAGGAACCAGGGTACTGGGGCTGAGAGGGGAGAGGAACCAGGGTACTGGGTCTGAGAGGGGAGAGGAACCAGGGTACTGGGTCTGGGAGGGGAGAGGAACCAGGGTACTGGGTCTGAGAGGGGAGAGGGGAGAGGAACCAGGGTACTGGGTCTGGGAGGGGAGAGGAACCAGGGTACTGGGGCTGAGAGGGGAGAGGAACCAGGGTACTGGGTCTGGGAGGGGAGAGGAACCAGGGTACTGGGGCTGAGAGGGGAGAGGAACCAGGGTACTGGGTCTGGGAGGGGAGAGGAACCAGGGTACTGGGGCTGAGAGGGGAGAGGAACCAGGGTACTGGGGCTGAGAGGGGAGAGGAACCAGGGTACTGGGTCTGGGAGCCGTTGGAGGTTGGACCCCCAGTTTGAGAGCCCCTATCTGGGCCAGGACCATGCAGAGTGATGGGAACGGGCCAGGACCGTCGTGCAGAGTGATGGGAACGGGCCAGGACCGTGCAGAGTGTTGGGAACGGGCCAGGACCGTGCAGAGTGATGGGAACGGGCCATGACCGTGCAGAGTGATGGGAACGGGCCAGGAGTGGTGGAGTATCAGTAGAGCAAAGCATCAGACACGCTTTATAAAAAACCTTTATTTCATTCATTCATTCATCACACACACACACACACACACACACACACACACACACACACACACACACACACACTTTCCACCTTCATTCATCACACAACGCAGAGACGAATGGCTTAAGATGGGAAAGGACGTTTCCTTAAAGAAAAGAAAGACTACACCAGCCCTGCCAATAACACTAAAAACAGTTCCATTTGTTCTGGATGAGCTCCCATCTTTGTTTTGGGTTTTAGGTTCTTGTTTACAGGAACCAGGTGGATGTGGGCCAGAGGAGCGTCAAGCTGATGCCTGGTGCCTGAGAAACAGATCAGAGGAGAGGTACTGGATCCTCAGGGGTCTGATGAGCTCTAGCCCCCTCTGTTGGCCTACAGACACACACACACACACACACACTGGAGAGAGGAGTTGTCAAACCACCGTTTCACAAAAGGTTCTTTTCCAGGGACAACATGACTTTCATTTGACTCACAAACATGCAGTCTTTGGACAGTGAGGTCTAGTAGTGTGTGGTAGTGGTACTGGGGCAGACAGTGAGGTCTAGTAGTGTGTGGTAGTGGGGCAGACAGTGAGGTCTAGTAGTGTGTGGTAGTGGGGCAGACAGTGAGGTCTAGTAGTGTGTGGTAGTGGTACTGGGGCAGACAGTGAGGTCTAGTAGTGTGTGGTAGTGGTACTGGGGCAGACAGTGAGGTCTAGTAGTGTGTGGTAGTGGTACTGGGGCAGACAGTGAGGTCTAGTAGTGTGTGGTAGTGGTACTGGGGCAGACAGTGAGATACAGAGTACAGACGTGGTCCTCTGTAGCTCAGCTGGTAGAGCACGGCGCTTGTAACGCAAAGGTAGTGGGTTCGATCCCCGGGACCACCCATACACAAAAATGTATGCACGCATGACTGTAAGTCGCTTTGGATAAAAGCGTCTGCTAAATGGCATATTATTATTATTATTATTATAGCTACAGACCAGTTGCGGTCAGTGCCGTTTAAGATGAGGGAGGACGATTATTATTATTATTTTTATGAGCATGGCCTTATTTCTATTACAGCATATTGGATGACTGTCATTCATGTTCCATTCACCCAGATAGGTTTAGGCTACTACATGATACTACAATTTTCCCTGTACCCATCATGAGGTTGCTACAACCTAGCCTATGAATGAAAGTTTACAATGTAGGTGCACAGGTCGAGAGAATTTTGAGTAATCAAGGTGGCAGACGGTGACACATTCAATACCACCTTGCACACTCTTGCCTGCATCTAGCTGATCTAGGGTGTAATCATTAGTCCAACAGTTGGAAACAAGAGTTTCTATTGGACAAATTCAGGTATGTTTATCCCCGTTTCGCTCTGTTTACGAAACATTTTAAAACAGAATCGGCGCAATGAACACACCCCTGATCACACGCAAATACAGTTATCTTTCATAGCAGCCACATAGAAACAGCTCCTTGTTTATATAATTCCTTCTCACATATACCTACTCGCTCTCCTCCTCTCAGCTCTCCCCTCCTCTCACCTCTCCCCTCCTCTCTCCTCCTCTCTCCTCTCACCTCTCTCCTCCTCTCACCTCTCTCCTCATCTCACCTCTCTCCTCATCTCCACCTCTCTCCTCATCTCACCTCTCTCCTCATCTCACCTCTCTCCTCATCTCACCTCTCCTCCTCTCTCACCTCTCACCTCTCTCCTCATCTCACCTCTCTCCTCATCTCAACTCTCTCCTCATCTCAACTCTCTCCTCATCTCACCTCTCTCCCTCATCTCACCTCTCTCCTCCTCTCTCACCTCCTCTCCTCCTCTCACCTCTCCTCCTCTCACCTCTCTCCTCCTCTCTCCTCCTCTCACCTCTCTCCTCCTCTCTCACCTCTCCCCTCCTCTCACCTCTCTCCTCATCTAACCTCTCTCCTCATCTCACCTCTCTCCTCCTCTCACCTCTCTCCTCCTCTCTCACCTCTCCCCTCCTCTCACCTCTTCCTCCTCTCACCTCTCTCCTCCTCTCTCCTCCTCTCACCTCTCTCCTCATCTCACCTCTCTCCTCCTCTCTCACCTCCTCTCCTCATCTCACCTCTCTCCTCCTCTCTCACCTCCTCTCCTCCTCTCACCTCTCCTCCTCTCACCTCTCTCCTCCTCTCACCTCTCTCCTCCTCTCACCTCTCTCCTCCTCTAACCTCTCTCCTCATCTCACCTCTCACCTCCTCTCACCTCCCCTCCTCCTCTCTCACCTCTCTCCTCCTCCTCACCTCTCTCCCTCCTCTCACCTCCTCTCACCTCACCTCTCTCCTCCTCTCACCTCACCTCTCTCCTCCTCTCACCTCCTCTCACCTCTCTCCTCCTCTCACCTCTCTCCTCCTCTCACCTCTCTCCTCCTCTCACCTCCTCTCACCTCTCTCCTCTCTCCTCCTCTCACCTCTCTCCGCCTCTCACCTCTCTCCTCTCTCCTCCTCTCACCTCTCTCCTTCTCTCACCTCTCTCCTCCTCTCACCTCTCTCCTCTCTCCTCTCTCCTCCTCTCACCTCTCTCCGCCTCTCACTCCTCCCCTTCACTTGTGGACTTCAGTGCACAACACATCAGCTGTCTGTGACCAGGCGAAAAAAACTTTCCAAGCCAAACCTTCATAACATGACCGCTAACCGCACACAGACTACATCGTTGTCACGTCATGGTCAACATAGCTACTAGAACTAACCCGTTAGTAAACCCGCTACAATCATGCAGTACAGTTAGCAGCAAGCACTTACACCGGCGGGCCCCGGTGGCAATAAATTAATAAAACCAAAAGCTTATCTTGACTTGGAAGAGTTCCAGTGTTGGATAGCCATAGCAGCTAGCTAACATAGCATCCCTCTCTGTTTGAGCCGGGTGTTTGAGTAGGCTAAACTAGCTAGCTGCATTAGCTAGCTAAGTAAGTAAAAGTGAAAAAAATACAAAATATAGCTCTTTCTCTCTCACTCTTGGTTCTCCTACATTTTTAAATAAATAAATTTGTTCAAAACTGTTCAACTATTGTCTTTCTCTCTCTTTGAGTCAACTACTCACCACATTTTATGCACTGTAATGCTAGCTAGCTGTAGCTTATGCTTTCAGTACTAGATTAATTATCTGATCCTTTGATTGGGTGAACAACACGTCAGTTCATGCTGCAATAGCTCTGATAGGTTGGAGGACGTCCTCCGGAAGTTGTCATAATTACTGTGTAAGTATATGGAAGGGGGTGAGGACCATGAGCCTCCTAGGTTTTGTATTGAAGTCAATGTACCCAGAGGAGGACGGAAGCTAGCTGTCCTCCGGCTACACCATGGTGCTACCCTACAGAGTGCTGTTGAGGCTACTGTAGACCTTCTTTGCAAAATAGTGTGTTTTAATCAATTATTTGGTGATTTAGTATAGTTTATCTAAAAAGGATAACTTTTTAAATGTTTCACAATTTTTATTTTATGAAATTCACTGAGGTTGGTCCTCCCCTTCCTCCTCTGACGAGCCTCCACTGCTACAGACACAGAGCTACAGACACAGCGCTACAGACACAGAGCTACAGACACAGCGCTACAGACACGTACCGTAGACTCAGTCAGTCCTCCTACAGACACGGTCAACCCCAGTAGTGTGTGGTACTGGTATTGGGGCAGTCTCAGCAGCTGGGTGATGTGGGGGAAGGCCTGAGACAGAGCATTCCAGTTCAGACTATCTGCCCTTTCACTGAGAGAGAGAGAGAGAGAGAGAGAGAGAGAGAGAGAGAGAGAAGAGAGAGAGAGAGAGAGAGAGAGAGAGAGAGAGAGAGAGAGAGAGAGAGAGAGAGAGAGAGAGAGAGAGAGAGAGAGAGAGAGAGAGAGAGAGAGAGAGAGAGAGAGAGAGAGAGAGAGAGAGAGAGAGAGGGAGGGAGAGAGGGAGAGAGGGAGAGAGGGAGAGAGGGAGAGAGGGAGAGAGAGAGAGAGAGAGAGAGAGAGCGAGAGAGACACACACACACACACAGGGTTAGGGTCAATTCAGCTTTTCAATTCAATAAGTGAATTAAAATTCAATTATTTCATTGAAATGTGCCCACTGTCTTGTATGAGATGACCCTAAGCCATCCATAGATGGAGAACACATATCCAACACGCTTGTCATGAATGGATACATGGAATGGTCAAAGGCACTAACATCCAACACACTTGTCATGAATGGATACATGGAATGGTCAAAGGCACTAACATCCAACACACTTGTCATGAATGGATACATGGAATGGTCAAAGGCACTAACATGGCGTCCAGTTGGACAAACTCTTAACGGCTCGGAGACGACTTATCCAACTCTTTCAGATCACTGAAGTCCCTACGGGAGGTTCAGGCTAGGGGTTGTTTCTGGACAGGGCCTTAGACTCACACAGCGAAGAGTAGAGTGCTCTGATCCCCTTCTAACAGCCTGAGGGGTTAGTTAGTGGTTACTTCTTATTAGCACCGACTGCTGATAGCTGTTTAATTTGCTTGCTGACTATGACTGTGACATGTGGTTGTCTCACCTAGCTATCTGATAACTACTCTATTGAGGGATAATGTGCTGACTGTGACATGTGGTTGTCTCACCTAGCTACCTTAAGATGTAAGTCACTTTGGATAACAGCGTCTGCTAAATGACTCAAATGTAAATGTATTTAGACTCACGGAGGGAAGATGGCGAGCAGCTCCTCCCGGTGGGGGATGTGAGGTACTGCAGGGTTGTTACTATGGAGGAGCCTGACGAACACTGATCCAGCATGGGCTCTGTAGCGATCTATCTTCTCTGCTGACTGCTGGGCCAAGCTACACATCATACCATTCACCCTGAGGAGGAGAGGAGAGGAGGAGAGGAAAGAGGGAGGAGAGGAGGAGAGGAGAAGAGAGGGATGAGAGGAGGAGAGGAGGAGAAGAGAGATGAAAGGAGAGGAGAGATGAGTAGAGGAGAGGAGAGAGGGATGAGAAGAGAGGAGGAGAGGAGAGAGGGATGGGAAGAGAGGAGGAGAGGAGGAGAGGAGAGAGGAGAAGAGAGGGATGAGAGGAGGAGAGGAGGAGAGGAGAGATGAGAGGGGGGATGAGATGAGAGGAGAGGAGAGATGAGAGGAGAGATGAGTAGAGGAGAGGAGAGGAGAGAGGAGGAGAGGAGAGAGGGATGAGAAGAGAGGAGGAGAGAGGGATGAGAGGAGGAAAAGAAGTGGGAATGAATGAAGAGGGAATTAACGGATGAGAATGTAAAAAAGTGGTCAGGGAGGGAATGAATGAAGAGCTACAGCTAAGACTCTTTAATTCCTACTATATAAAATAACATAAATGTCATAACACCTTTCTTACTTTCTATATAGCAAGCTTATGAATGATTTGTGAAGCATCTATGAAGGCCTTATGAAGGTTTTATAAAGTTGTTAGTTTAAAGTGGTACAGCGTGATTGAGGAAGTTATTCTACTCACAGGTCTTGGGAGAGTAGTTGTGGAGCGGTGCCGACCACCAACAGACTAGTCATGGCTGCCTCTCTCACCCTGGAGAGGAGGAGAAGAGAGATTCATACCTCAAACACACACACACCTGAAATGCCACTTGTCATGCCACCGCCCCCAGGGTCCTAAAAGCTAATATTCAAATCAGTTTGGTCATGTCCCGAGGGCAGCTTTAGTTTGTGTGATGTGGTAATGAAGATATCTACTCTAACGTCACGCCCTGAGAGAGGAGCCACAGTGTCTGTGTGTGCGAAGCGACAGTTCACAGGTGGAGACAGGTGGAGAGAATGCCGTAGAAGCGGTCCAGTTCATCAGACAGACAGACAGATTAGTTCATGTAATATTAAGGCTGTAACAGGGAGTAAAGGTCATAGATCAGATTCATCATTCCCTTGAGGCAACTAGTTCAAACTAACAGTTACAGTGCCTTGCAAAAGTATTCATCCACCTTGGCGTTTTTCCTATATTGTTGCATTACAACCTGTAATTTAAATTGATTTTTATTTGGATTTCATGTAATGGATATACACAAAATAGTCCAAATTGGTGAAGTGAAATGAAAAAATTCCAAATAATAAATAACGGAAAAGTGGTGCGTGCATATGTATTTTTGCTATGAAGCCCCTAAATAAGATCTGGTGCAACCAATTACCTTCAGAAGTCACATAATTAGTTAAATAAAGTCCACCTGTGTGCAATCTAAGTGTCACAAGATCTGTCACATGTTCTCAGTACAGTAATCCCTCGTTTATCGCGGGGGTTACGTTCCGAAAATGACCCGCGATAAGTGAAATCCGCGAAATAGAAAACTTTTTTTTTTTTTACAATTAGCAACTATTACATGTATACAAATACAGTGACTCACGTGTAGGCCGTTTCGTCGACATTATGGGTTTAGAAGATGTTCGAAATTACAAGATAATTTGGCCAACTTAATGTAAATTTGCCAAGCTGTTTTATGTACGTACACATAACTGCACGAGACGACAAAATGATAGCACAATTCGTAGCATGTTTTGATACAAGAAGCGGGAGTGAGTTTTTAGCGAATCAGAATGCAGAGCACAATGCACCAAAAAAAAAAAAAAATGCATTATGAAAATCCGCGAAATAGCGAATCCGCGATAAGTGAACCGCGAAGTGGCGAGGGATCACTGTATATATACACCTGTTCTGAAAGGCCCCAGAGTCTGCAACACCACTAAGCAAGGGGCACCACCAAGCAAGCGGCACCATGAAGACCAAGGAGCTCTCAAAACAGGTCAGGGACAAAGTTCTGGAGAAGTACAGATCAGGGTTGGGTTATAAAACAATATCCGAAACTTTGAACATCCCACGGAGCACCATTAAATCCATTATTAAAAAATTGAAAGAATATGGCACCACAACAAACCTGCCAAGAGAAAGCCGCCCACCAAAACTCACGGACCAGGCAAGGAGGGCATTAATCAGAGAGGCAACAAAGAGACCAAAGATAACCCTGAAGGAGCTGCAAAGCTCCACAGCGGAGATTGGAGTATCTGTCCATAGGACCACTTTAAGCCGTACACTCCACAGAGCTGGGCTTTACGGAAGAGTGGCCAGAAAAAAGCCATTGCTTAAAGAAAGAAATAAGCAAACACGTTTGGTGTTCGCCAAAAGGCATGTGGGAGACTTCCCAAATATATGGAAGAAGGTACTATGGTCAGAGGAGACTAAAATTTAGCTTTTTGGCCATCAAGGAAAACGCTATGTCTGGCGCAAACCCAACACCTCTCATCACCCTGAGAACACCATCCCCATGGTGGTGGCATCATCATGCTGTGGGGATGTTTTTCCATCGGCAGGGACTGGGAAACTGGTCAGAATTGAAGGAATGGATGGATGGCGCTAAATACAGGGAAATTCTTGAGGGAAACCTGTTTCAGTCTTCCAGAGATTTGAGACTGGGACGGGGGTTCACCTTCCAGCAGGACAATGACCCTAAGCATACTGCTAAAGCAACACTCGAGTGGTTTAAGGGGAAACATTTAAATGTCTTGGAATGGCCTAGTCAAAGCCCAGACCTCAATCCAATTGAGAATCTGTGGTATGGCTTAAAGATTGCTGTACACCAGCGGAACCCATCCAACTTGAAGGAGCTGGAGCAGTTTTGCTTTGAAGAATGGGCAAAAATCCCAGTGGCTAGATGTGCCAAGCTTATAGAGACATACCCCAAGATACTTGCAGCTGTAATTGCTGCAAAAGGTGGCTCTACAAAGTCTAGACTTTGGGGGGGTGAATAGTTACGCACGCTCAAGTTCTGTTTTTTTTTTCTTATTTCTTGTTTGTTTCACAATAAAAAATATTTTGCATCTTCAAAGTGGCAGGCATGTTGTGTAAATCAAATGATACAAACCCCCCAAAAACCCATTTTAATTCCAGGTTGTAAGGCAACAAAATAGGAAAAATGCCAAGAGGGGTGAATACTTTCGCAAGCCACTGTAGTTCACATTGGGTGAGCAGCAGCATTGAAGGCCAGGCAACAGGCCTAACCTGGTTAATTCAAGGTTAAATCAATCAAAAACAGATATAATTGCCACAGGACTGTCCTGTTAGACAAAAATGTGATGATTCAATCTCTCCTTCCTCCCCTCTCTTCTCCACCTCACAGAGGAATGTGTCCCCACTGGAGAAGGGAGAGAAACAGAAAGATAGAACGACAGAGAGAAGGACAGCGAGAGAGTGAGAGTGAGAGAGACAGAGAGAGAGACAGAGAGACAGACAGAGAGAGAGAGAGACAGAGAGACAGACAGAGAGAGAGAGAGACAGACAGAGAGAGAGAGAGAGAGAGAGAGAGAGAGAGAGAGAGAGAGACAGATCAAACAACAAAGAGAAAGAGAGAAAGTCTGTCCCACGGCAGGGTCAGGTGACACGCCAGGTGACATTCCTGTCAGGTAAACTAACTAAGCATTGCCCGGGGCCACCAGGTGTGACACATGCCTGTAGGGCAGGGAGTGGAGTCCTGAAGGGGAGCAGGGGTAAACCAGGGGGAATGTGTATGTGTCACTCACCAGGACCCTACATCTCCTCTGCTGTCCAGTGTGTAGTCAGTCATACAGTCCAGCAGAACTCTGTAGACAGCTGACACGTTCCCCTCACACACCACAGAGTCAGAACTACCCTGGGCTGATACCCCCGCTGTCACACACACCCTGACAGAGACACAGATAGATAGAGGGGGTTAGGAGGGAAGAGAGAGGATAGAGAGAGAGAGAGAGAGAGAGAGAGAGAGAGAGAGAGAGAGAGAGAGAGAGAGAGAGAGAGAGAGAGAGAGAGAGAGAGAGAGAGAGAGAGTGAAAGAGCGAGCGAGCGAGCGAGCGAGCGAGAGAGAGAGAGAGAGAAAGTCTGAGTTCGACACATAGAAAGAAAAGAACAGTGAGTTAGAGAGGGAAGGGAAGATTCAGGAAAACAGACAGAGTTAGAGAGGGAGGAAGAAAGAGATAAAAGAGTAACACAGAGACACAGAGACACAGAGAGACAGAGAGACACACGGAGACACAGAGACACAGAGAGACACGGAGACACAGAGACACAGAGACACAGAGACACAGAGACACACGGAGACAGAGACACACGGAGACACAGAGACACAGACTCAAAGAGAAACAGAAACACAGAGACACAGAGACAGCGAGACAAAGAGACAGAGACACACAGACACACAGAGACAAAGAGACACACAGAGACAAAGAGACACACAGAGACAAAGAGACACACAGAGACACACAGAGACAAAGAGACAAAGAGACACACAGACACACAGACACACAGACACACAGAGACAAAGATACACACAGAGACACAGAGACAAAGAGACAAAGAGACACACAGAGACACATGATAGACAGGTCCTGCAGGTATGACCAGCTGGTTCTTTACTTCTGGATACAACCCTAATGCTACCGTTGACCTGTTACCCCAGAAGACAATCAACAAGACAATCAACAAGACAGACAGGGAGGGAGTTAGGGAGGGAGACAGGGGGGGAGAAAGCAGGGAGACAGACAGGGAGATAGATGGGAACAGGAGAGGGAACAAGATATGCACTGTGTGTAAGACAGGCTGGAAGATGCCAAGAGATGAAGAGGGAGAGAGGGTCAGAGGGAGAGAGAGAGGGGTGGTGGAGAGAAGAGAGGCTGGGAGTGGAGGAGAGGAGAGAGGCTGGGAGAGGTGAAGTGGAGGAGTGGACAGGTGGAGAGGTGAAGGGTAGAGGTGGAAGGGTGGAGGCATGGAGGAGTCAGGAGTGAAGAGGTGGAGTGGAGAAACGGAGAGGTGGAGTGGAGGAGTGGAGAGGTGGAGGCGTGGAGAGGTGAAAGAGGGGAGAGAAGAGGTGGAGGAGTACAGAGGTGGAGGAGTGGAGAGGAGAGGTGGAGGAGTATAGAGGTGGAGGAGTGGAGAGGTGAAGGAGTGGAGAGAAGAGGTGGAGGAGTACAGAGATGGAGGAGTGAAGAGGAAAGGTGGAGTATAGAGGTGGCGGAGTGGAGAGGAGAGGTGGAGGAGTGGAGAGAAGAGGTGGAGGAGTATTGAGGTGGAGGAGTGGAGTGGAGAGGTGAAGGAGTGGAGAGAAGAGGTGGAGGAGTACAGAGATGGAGGAGTGAAGAGGAAAGGTGGAGTATAGAGGTGGCGGAGTGGAGAGGAGAGGTGGAGGAGTGGAGAGAAGAGGTGGAGGAGTATTGAGGTGGAGGAGTGGAGAGGAGAGGTGGAGGAGTGGAGAGGAGAGGTGGAGGAGTACAGAGGTGGAGGAGTGGAGAGAAGAGGTGGAGGAGTGGAGAGGAGAGGTGGAGGAGTACAGAGGTGGAGGAGTGGAGAGAAGAGGTGGAGGAGTGGAGAGAAGAGGTGGAGGAGTATTGAGGTGGAGGAGTGGAGAAGAGAGGTGGAGGAGTATAGAGGTGGAGGAGATGAGAGGTGGAGGAGTATAGAGGTGGAGGAGTGGAGAGGTGGAGGAGATGAGAGGTGGAGGAGTGGAGAGGAGAGGTGGAGGAGTACAGAGGTGGAGGAGTGGAGTGGAGAGGAGAGGTGGAATGAGAGGAGAGGAGAGGACAGACTCACTGTGCCATGGCCTTGGCAGCATCTCTCCTGGCCTCAGTGAAGCATACCTCCCTCTGATTACAGCTCTGCTGAAGACCTGACAGGATCTGACACACACATGCACACACACAGGTATCAAAGGTAGTCTGACATGAAGTGTGGTGCTGAAACTGACCTGAGGCACTGTGTAGAATGCAACTATAATAGAATATGGTCATAGTGAAAAGAGGCTGCTCACCCCAACATGTCAGCATAATCTATCAGTATAATACTGAATCAGGCTGTTGATGTGTTCCTGGTGTAGTGTTATTAACTAACAGATGTATAGTACCTGGTGTAGTGTTATTAACTAACAGATGTATAGTACCTGGTGTAGTGTTATTAACTAACAGATGTATAGTACCTGGTGTAGTGTTATTAACTAACAGATGTATAGTACCTGGTGTAGTGTTATTAACTAACAGATGTATAGTACCTGGTGTAGTGTTATTAACTAACAGATGTATAGTACCTGGTGTAGTGTTATTAACTCTAACAGATGTATAGTACCTGGTGTAGTGTTATTAACTAACAGATGTATAGTACCTGGTGTAGTGTTATTAACTAACAGATGTATAGTACCTGGTGTAGTTTTCCATGGATCATGAACCTTGGTAGAGAACCCAGGGCCAGTGCACTGCCACACCGGGTCAATACCTGCGTACTCTTTAACCCTGCTATATACTGGGACACCAGGACCTCTACACACAGAGAACACACACACACACAGACGGACACACACACACACAGACGGACACACCGATTAGATCACAGGAGTTAGAGGAATCCAGAATGCTGTGTAAGGTATGGCTCATTTTTATGAAGCCTTCTAAATGGTACAGTAACCCCCCATGCTACCCACCCTGCATCTGGGGGTCAGCCATGCCTGGCTGCGGCTGGTAATACTGCTCACACAGTGCTGCCAGGGCTGACACCGCTGCCTCCTACAGGGGGGGAGGACCACATTACACACAAACCATTATACAGTGTGTAGCCTATGCCAACTTAATGTCATGAGAGTCCATAATAAAACGGTTGTATTTGTTGTGTTCGCTATGTACAGGGCCTTCGGAAAGTATTCAGACCCCTTGACTTTTTCCCACATTTTGTTACGTTACAGCCTTATTCTAAAATGGATTAAATAAATAAAAATCCTCAGCAATCTACACACAATACCCCATAATCACAAAGGAAAAACAGGTTTTTAGAATCTTTTGCCAATGTATTAAAACCTAAAAAACAGAAATACCTTATTTACATAAGTATTCAGACCATTTGCTATGAGACTCGAAATTGAGCTCAGGTGCATCCTGTTTCCATCGATCATCCTTGAGATGTTTCTACAACTTGATTGGAGTCCACCTGTGATAAATTCAATTGATTGGACATGATTTGGAAAGGCACACACCTGTCTATATAAGGTCCCGCAGTTGACAGTGCACGACAGAGCAAAAACCAAGCCATGAGGTCAAAGGAATTGTCTGCAGAGTTCCGAGACAGGATTGTGTTGAGGCACAAATCTGGTGAAGGGTACCAAAATAATTCTGCAGCATTGAAGGCCCCCAAGAACACAGTGGCCTCCATCATTCTTAAATGGAAGAAGTTTGGAACCACCAAGACTCTTCCTAGAGCTGGCCACCCGGCCAAACTGAGCAATCGGGGGAGAAGGGCTTTCGTCAGGGAGGTGACCAAGAACCCGATGGTCACTCTGACAGACCTCCAGAGCTCCTCTGTGGAGATGGGAGAACCTTCCAGAAGGACAACACTCTCTGCAGCACTCCACCAACCAGGCCTTTATGGTAGAGTGGCCAGACGGAAGCCACTCCTCAGTAAAAGGCACATGACAGCCCGCATGGAGTTTGCCAAAAGGCACCTAAAAGACTCTCAGACCATGAGAAACAAGATTCTCTGGTCTGATGAAACCAAGATTGAACTCTTTGGCCTGAATGCCAAGCGTCACGTCTGGAGGAAACCTGGCACCATCCCTACGGTGAAGCATGGTGGTGGCAGCATCATGCTGTGGGGATGTTTTTCAGTGGCAGGGACTGGGAGACTAGTCAGGATCGAGGGACAGATGAACGGAGCAAAGTACAGAGAGATCCTTGATGAAAACCTGCTCCAGAGCGCTCAGGACCTCAGACAGG
Organism: Coregonus lavaretus; assembly: GCF_964263955.1. Lineage (NCBI taxonomy): Eukaryota > Metazoa > Chordata > Actinopteri > Salmoniformes > Salmonidae > Coregonus > Coregonus lavaretus. The sequence goes on from NW_028161866.1 coordinate 47,752, forward strand.
GGCGAAGGTTCACCTTCCAACAGGACAACGACCCTAAGCACACAGCCAAGACAACACAGGAGTGGCGTCGGGACAAGTCTCTGAATGTCCTTGAGTGGCCCAGCCAGAGTCCGGACTTGAACCCGATCTAACATCTCTGGAGAGACCTGAAAATAACTGTGCAGCGATGCCCCCCATCCAACCTGACAGAGCTTGAGAGGATCTGCAGAGAAGAATGGGAGAAACTCCCTAAATACAGGTGTGCCAAGCTTGTAGCGTCATACCTAAGAAGATGAGGCTGCAATTGCTGCCAAAGGTGCTTCAACAAAGTATTGAGTAAAGGGTCTGAATACTTACGTAAATGTGATATTTCTGTTTTTTGCAAAGTTTACAAACATTTCTTTAACTGTTTTTGCTTTGTCATTATGGGTTATTGTGTGTAGATTGATGAGGGGGAAAAAACAATTTAATACATTTTAGAATAAGGCTGTAACGTAACAAAACGTGGAAAATGTCAAGGGGTCTGAATACTTTTCGAAGGCACTGTACAATGTAAATCCCACAATAAAGGGATTTCACAATATGGTGTGTGTCTGTCTGTCTGTCTTAAGGTTTTGGTTTGGTTTAGGGGTTACGGAAAATAGGATTTAGAATGGGAATCAATTGTTTGGTCCTCACAAGAATAGTAAAACAAACGTGTGTGTGTGTAGAATGCTGAACTGTACCTTGATACCGTCCCTAGGTCCAGGTGAGATGAGGTGGAGGCTCTTCAAGGTGTCGTCTATCAGACACTGCCAGCCAGCTGAAACAGACAGGGTTTACTCTGTCATTACGTGTCAGTGGTTTGTACAGTACAGAGACACTGCCAGCCAGCTGAAACAGACAGGGTTTACTCTGTCATTACGTGTCAGTGGTTTGTACAGTACAGAGACACTGCCAGCCAGCTGAAACAGACAGGGTTTACTCTGTCATTACGTGTCAGTGGTTTGTACGGTACAGAGACACTGCCAGCCAGCTGAAACAGACAGGGTTTACTCTGTCATTACGTGTCAGTGGTTTGTACAGTACAGTACCTCCTGGCTCTAACGGTGGGGCGTGGCTTGTCCATTATTATACACCATCTGTTAATCATTAACAACCACAGCCCAGGTATAACCATGACAAACTATAAAACAAGTGGTTACTACTGTTAGCCACCTCTCTGTTAGCTATAGCCCAGGTATAACCCTTTTCCTGTTCCAACAAAACCTTCAGGAAGATAATAGCCAGTTTATTGATGCTATACGGTCCCTAATTACATTCAACCACTGGTCGATTTCTTCTTGAGCGGATGGTCGGAACATAGTTCCGTGTGTGGTCCTCTGTAGCTCAGCTGGTAGAGCACGGCGCTTGTAACGCTAAGGTAGTGGGTTCGATCCCCGGGACCACCCATACACAAAAAACGAATAATGTATGCACGCATGACTGTAAGTCGCTTTGGATAAAAGCGTCTGCTAAATGGCATATTATTATTATTATTATTATAGTTATAAATAATTTGTACACTGCAAATTGACCGCAAGAATCCCAAATAGATATAGTATTTGACAAAAACAGAATAATTTCAAACCTTGATTACATTGGGATACGATCACATATGCCTCTATTTATGCGTGGGAATACTTGGGAACAGATTTCCCAAAAATGTAAATTACTTTGAGCTGTTTTTCTGGTGATTTTACAGTCTTTTATGTCCAACAACTCAAATGATTTGAAAAAATCTAATAAAATCTCTGAAAACACATAAAATCACCCGCAGGATGTATTTGACCACTATTGAGAAACCTTGCTAGATGGAGGAATCATTCAGATAAGGCCTGAATATCAACGATATGAAAACTCACTGATGACAGGGTCGTCCTTGAAAGGCATCTTGGAGAGGGACATCTTCTCAATGAGAGAACAGACTGCAGGCCTCATCAGCTCACCACCAAAGCCCCTACACAGACAGGAGACAACAGCACACGTGTACACCCAACAAATGTTTTTGCAGTTGCACAACATACTGGTCTGAAACCTTTAAAAGGGGCATTACATAATTTTTATTTAATTTTTTAAATCAACTCCTGAAACAGTCCAAAACAGAATGAGGAAAATAACAGTGCTTACCTGTACTGCTTTCTGTCAAATAGCTGGAAGACGAAACAAACACATGATGAAAAGACTGGTGATACAACTTTAAAGACAACAACATGTACAGTGGGGGAAAAATTTATTTAGTCAGCCACCAATTGTGCAAGTTCTCCCACTTAAAAAGATGAGAGAGGCCTGTAATTTTCATCATAGGTACACGTCAACTATGACAGACAAAATGAGAAAATAAAATCCAGAAAATCACATTGTAGGATTTTTAATGAATTTATTTGCAAATTATGGTGGAAAATAAGTATTTGGTCAATAACAAAAGTTTCTCAATACTTTGTTATATACCCTTTGTTGGCAATGACACAGGTCAAACGTTTTCTGTAAGTCTTCACAAGGTTTTCACACACTGTTGCTGGTATTTTGGCCCATTCCTCCATGCAGATCTCCTCTAGAGCAGTGATGTTTTGGGGCTGTCGCTGGGCAACACGGACTTTCAACTCCCTCCAAAGATTTTCTATGGGGTTGAGATCTGGAGACTAGCTAGGCCACTCCTTCTTACGAAGCCACTCCTTCGTTGCCCGGGCGGTGTGTTTGGGATCATTGTCATGCTGAAAGACCCAGCCACGTTTCATCTTCAATGCCCTTGCTGATGGAAGGAGGTTTTCACTCAAAATCTCATGATACATGGCCCCATTCATTCTTTCCTTTACACGGATCAGTCGTCCTGGTCCCTTTGCAGAAAAACAGCCCCAAAGCATGATGTTTCCACCCCCATGCTTCACAGTAGGTATGGTGTTCTTTGGATGCAACTCAGCATTCTTTGTCCTCCAAACACGACGAGTTGAGTTTTTACCAAAAAGTTCTATTTTGGTTTCATCTGACCATATGACATTCTCCCAATCCTCTTCTGGATCATCCAAATGCACTCTAGCAAACTTCAGACGGGCCTGGACATGTACTGGCTTAAGCAGGGGGACACGTCTGGCACTGCAGGATTTGAGTCCCTGGCGGCGTAGTGTGTTACTGATGGTAGGCTTTGTTACTTTGGTCCCAGCTCTCTGCAGGTCATTCACTAGGTCCCCCCGTGTGGTTCTGGGATTTTTGCTCACCGTTCTTGTGATCATTTTGACCCCATGGGGTGAGATCTTGCGTGGAGCCCCAGATCGAGGGAGATTATCAGTGGTCTTGTATGTCTTCCATTTCCTAATAATTGCTCCCATAGTTGATTTCTTCAAACCAAGCTGCTTACCTATTGCAGATTCAGTCTTCCCAGCCTGGTGCAGGTCTACAATTTTGTTTCTGGTGTCCTTTGACAGCTCTTTGGTCTTGGCCATAGTGGAGTTTGGAGTGTAACTGTTTGAGGTTGTGGACAGGTGTCTTTTATACTGATAACAAGTTCAAACAGGTGCCATTAATACAGGTAACGAGTGGAGGACAGAGGAGCCTCTTAAAGAAGAAGTTACAGGTCTGTGAGAGCCAGAAATCTTGCTTGTTTGTAGGTGACCAAATACTTATTTTCCACCATCATTTGCAAATAAATTCATTAAAAATCCTACAATGTGATTTTCTGGATTTTTTTTTCTCATTTTGTCTGTCATAGTTGACGTGTACCTTTGATGAAAATTACAGGCCTCTCTCATCTTTTTAAGTGGGAGAACTTGCACAATTGGTCGCTGACTAAATACTTTTTCCCCCCACTGTACCTATGTTGGTACAACTGACTCAGGTGAATGGTCAACACTTGAGACAACATACATGTGGGTGAAAAGACACCGGAGGAGAGAAAGAGGAAGAGAGTAGCAAGAGGGAGAGAGAAAGGGAGAGGGTAGTGAGAGAGAGAAAGGGAGAGGGTAGTGAGAGAGAGAAAGGGAGAGAGGGAGAGAGAGAGAGAGAGAGAGAGAGAGAGAGAAGCAAGAGAGAAGTGAACTAACCCTCTGGTGAATGCTCTTGAGTCCATCCACACAGTCTGAAGAGATGAGCTCCGTCACCGGTCTACAATCCAATGCAATTCAATTTTATTGTCCATATGTTCCAGCCAACAACAGAAATGTTCAATCCCCCCAGATAGCACATATCTCACACACAGTTGGGTCTACAATAGATAGAAACAGTCAATGACCTATGACCTTATAGAAGCCAAGGGCTTAAGTCAAATCAGGAAGTCAAATCACGGGTCGATATGCAAAACAAAAGCTGTCTTTGTGGATGGATTTATGACATAACAACGTTCATGTGGTTTTCCTATAAGTACGGCCAATAGTGTAATTGGCTGGTTGAGAGGTGAGGTTCCAGTACCTGTTGTTCTGATTGGCCAGCTTGTAGAGGGCGTGGCTGATCTCAGCAGATGCCAGAATGGCGCCATGGCGACTGTGGAGATCAATGCCCAACGCTACGGGCAGCAGCTGAGGCATAACTAAAATATAATTATCCAAATATAAAACGTAATTCTAACTCAATTATTGTGTGTCTTTTTCATACCTTGCAGGGACACCTGACAGAACATCAACAGGGCAGAGGTGTGGATGTGGTTAATATATTGGAATATAACCTGAATGATTTGTGGCCTGGCTGGTCTACCTGAAATGCCGCAGCCTCCGGCACACGTCTACGATGTCGCCATAGTGTCCAATCTAGCCTACTGCCCTTTGACCTCTCTCTGTGTGTTCCCTATGTGTTCAATAAAATACCATTCTAAATAAAAAATAAAATAAAATAACTTGACAGATGTAAGGACCCAGACACAACAACAGTGATTGCTGCTGAACGTCACCCAGTCCATTCCACAGTAAGACAACGATGTTAGAGCGGGTAGGGAACAGCATGAATGACATAGCTCACCTGTTGCGGCCATATAATCAGGTGCTTGAGGCGTAAGATTATGCAGAGCCTTTGTTGCTAGCTCACGGATCACCCTGCAACACAACAGAGAAACACGCGGAGGAGAATTTCACCTGCTTCAACACTAATAGGCTACATACAGTATGAATGCTTTAAATGGCAGCAGGCTGGCATACGGACATCCGACCTGGGCCAAACACATATGACAAATACTTCCAAATACTAACTTGAGGTGTACTTGATTTAGCTTCTGGGACTATTCCATTGGTTCCATGGTAGCGGGCAAACTAAATCAAGTACAGTATTTGAAAGTATTTGATTAAAGTCTAAAGGACATGGAGGAGGACAGGAAAGGCCCTTACCCGTCCCAGTGGTTGATCTTCATGGCTACCAAGTGGTCTATCATGGGCCTGGTGTATTCTGGGAAACTGGCGATGTATACACTGAAGAGAACGAGACAAGAGGTTATTACTATTTTACTACTACAGGTAATGTTGTTACTACTACTATTACTACTGCTGCTACTACTACTACTACTACTACTACTACTACTACTACTACTACTACTACTACTACAACAGGTAATATTATAACTACTACTACTACTACAGGTAATGTTATAACATGGTGAACAACAGACGGCTTGTGGGGAAAACCACAATAAAGAGGCATTTGGTGCGACAACATAAATGTGTTCACTAACTAACTACAGTGCTGGACTCAGCTAACTACAGTGCTGGACTCAGCTAACTACAGTGCTGGACACAGCTAACTACAGTGCTGGACACAGCTAACCCTAACTACAGTGCTGGACACAGCTAACCCTAACTACAGTGCTGGACACAGCTAACCCTAACTACAGTGCTGGACACAGCTAACCCTAACTACAGTGCTGGACACAGCTAACCCTAACTACAGTGCTGGACACAGCTAACCCTAACTACAGTGCTGGACACAGCTAACCCTAACTACAGTGCTGGACTCAGCTAACTACAGTGCTGGACACAGCTAACCCTAACTACAGTGCTGGACACAGCTTACCCTAACTACAGTGCTGGACACAGCTAACTACAGTGCTGGAAACAGCTAACCCTAACTACAGTGCTGGACACAGCTAACCCTAACTACAGTACTGGACACAGCTAACCCTAACTACAGTGCTGGACACAGCTAACCCTAACTACAGTGCTGGACACAGCTAACCCTAACTACAGTGCTGGACACAGCTAACCCTAACTACAGTGCTGGACACAGCTAACTACAGTGCTGGACACAGCTAACCCTAACTACAGTGCTGGACACAGCTAACTACAGTGCTGGACACAGCTAACTACAGTGCTGGACACAGCTAACCCTAACTACAGTGCTGGACACAGCTAACTACAGTGCTGGACACAGCTAACTACAGTGCTGGACACAGCTAACTACAGTACTGGACACAGCTAACCCTAACTACAGTGCTGGACACAGCTAACTACAGTACTGGACACAGCTAACTACAGTACTGGACACAGCTAACTACAGTACTGGACACAGCTAACCCTAACTACAGTGCTGGACACAGCTAACCCTAACTACAGTGCTGGACACAGCTAACCCTAACTACAGTGCTGGACACAGCTATTTGAAGGCTGCTTTACAACAACATTTAGCGTCACCCTACAGTACATATTCTCAGTTTATTTCCTCAACAACATCTTGGGCCTCAACAGTAATCTGCTGCTACAGTCAGAAGTGTAGTAGGTATACCCCGGGGCTACATTCTTTAACACGGTTTGCTCCGTGACGTGGGAGGAATGTTTACTCTGAAAGTACAGGTGGTGGTAGAAACGTCACTCATAGGGTTAGGATGGCGACGGTCCCATTCCACAGTGAGGCAGGGCTGCGTCTGAAATGGCTCCCTAGTGAACTACTTTTAAGAAGGGAGAATAGGACGCCATTTCAGACGCAGTCAGTGACGCAGTCTTAGGGTACCTATGGTGACAGTCACATTCTACAGAGAGGCGGGGCTTTCACATTTCAGTGCCTCATTCCTGAGCTGTGCGTGAAGACGTAGTGTACATAGAAATGACTTTAGCGGTTTAAGTTCGCACGTTAAAATGGGTTTCCATCGCGTTTTTCAACTCTACGGATGGTTTTGTCGACTTTGGTCTTGGCACGTGCGCTCCGGCCAACAGCTTGTAGATACAATGTGGGTAGGCTAGCCTACATTATTATGGATAACACCTAGATTATTATGTTTTGTCAAACGGCAGCCAAGCATTGAAGCATCGATCATGTCACCAGAATAAGACCCTCGATATTTATTGGGAATGAGCATTAAACTCATCACCGTGCACTTTACCCACCCTGTGAAGTTTATCATAACTTATTTTATATGTAGCCTAATAAACGGAATGCTTTTCCGAGTCGCAGTGGGAGGACCACACAGCATATCATCGCGGGACTCAAAGTTTACTTCCATATGATGGTTATTATATCAATATTTGCGCATAAAGGCGTTTCCACCACCATTTCTAACATAATACATTTTTACCAACACAAAAAGATCCCACCATGTTGAAGAAACAAATTGTCTGTCGATAAATATGAAATTGTACCGACGTGTCTCGTTTCCATCAGCCCGGTTGTGACTTTTATCACGCGTCAGGTAATTCATCCTCATGAAATGGTTGGAGGGAAACCTTAGGAGGCCCATTTTGGCTCAGGAGCTCCCCCAGAGGCAAAAGCTCTGTAGAGTATCTTTAACTCACCTGATGGTCAGGTAGCAATTGTTCAGGTTCCCAACAGCAAAGTAGTCAGCTGCTACTACTATGTCAATACCGTAGGGGAACGTGCCCTGGAGAGAGAGGGATCAGATCTATGGTTTTACTTATGTACCAAGAGAACAGTGTTTCAGTGTGACCGGCTGGGTTCAAACCCAGGTCTCCTGTTAGCCCACTGAGCTAAAGCCTATGCATTAGACCAGGGAGCTAGCACAAATCTCCAGGTCTCAGGCAAAAACACCTCTGTGTCCATCAGTAAACCCATGGTGTACACTATCAGCCACAATGAATGATATGAACAGTTGAATGATATGAACAGTTAAATGATATGAACAGTTGAACAATATGAAATCCCAATGGTAATCACATTTTGATAATTAGACACTAGATCTGATGCCCAGCTTGGTAAGTGCTGGCAGCACACAAAGCATATTAATCTATGCCTGTGGCCAAGTCAGTGTAGGCATCTCTTGATCAGCACATAATGTTGTTTTTCTGGCAGTTGTTGATCTGTTTAAAGGACTTTGATGACAGTCAGGACACATTACAGTTAGACCTGGATGGCAGGTGATCATTACAACCAGTTGTTGATCTGTTTAAAGGACTTTGGTGACATTCAGGACACGTTACAGTTAGACCTGGATGGTAGGTGATCATTACAACCAGTTGTTGATCTGTTTAAAGAACTTTGGTGACAGTCAGGACACGTTACAGTTAGACCTGGATGGCAGGTGATCATTGCAACTCTAATTTACTGTGTATCATAGCGTTAGTCATGTAATAATAACTTATGGTTTTGGTAACTGGGTTCACAAACCTGTCTTCCCACATTCTCCTGGAAGGCAGCCTGGGAGAGAAGGGAGAACAACAGACAGTTAGAAGTTAGATTATAGTCAGTAGTGAGATCTGACAGAAATGACAGGGTTAGGGTCAATTCAGGCAATCCAGGAAGTTAATTAAAATTCAATTAATTAATAAATACAAAAAAATTGCCCATTATTTTAAATGATGGTTTTTAAATGTATTAATTGAATTTCAATGAATTCCCTGGATTTATTGAATTGAAAACTGAATTTATCTCAACCTTGATGCATGGTTTGAAACATGTACTAAAAAGAGAGAGAGAGAGAAAAAGAGGGAGACAGACAGAGAGAGAGACAGAGAGAGAGAGAGAGAGAGAGAGAGAGAGGGAGAGAGAGAGACAGAGAGAGAGAGAGCGAGAGAGAGAGAGAGAGCGAGAGAGAGAGAGAGAGAGAGAGAGAGGTCACTCACTGACACAGCTCTACGACAGTTGATGTTTCGGTCAAAAACAGCAGTGATCACCAGAGCACTGAGAAGACAGACAGGGAGGGACACAAACTGATGGACAGGTAAACATCCACTGATACACAGGCAGGGAATGTACAGTTGAAGTCGGAAGTTTACATACACTTCGGTTGGAGTCATTCAAACTCATTTTTCAACCACTCCACAATTTCTTGTTAACAAACTATAGTTTTGGCAAGTCGGTTAGGACATCTACTTTGTGCATGACAAGTAATTTTTCCAACAATTGTTTACAGACAGATTATTTCACGTATAATTCACTGTATCACAATTCCAGGGGGTCAGAAGTTTACATACACTAAGTTGACTGTGCCTTTAAACAGCTTGGAAAATTCCAGAAAATGATTTCATGGCTTTAGAAGCTTCTGATAGGCTAATTGACATAATTTGAGTCAATTGGAGGTGTACCTGTGGATGTATTTCAAGGCCTACCCTCAAACTCAGTGCCTCTTTGCTTGACATCATGGGAAAATCATAAGAAATCAGCCAAGACCTCAGAAAAAAAATTGTAGACCTCCACAAGTCTGGTTCATCCTTGGGAGCAATTTCCAAATGCCTGAAGGGACCTCGTTCATCTGTACAAACATTAGTATGCAAGTATAAACACCATGGGACCACGCAGCTGTCATACCGCTCAGGAAGGAGACGCGTTCTGTCTCCTAGAGATGAACGTACTTTGGTACAAAAATGCAAATAAATCCCAGAACAACAGCAAAGGACCTTGTGAAGATGCTGGAGGAAACAGGTACAAAAGTATCTATATCCACAGTAAATGAGTCCTACATCGACAACACCTGAAAGGCCGCTCAGCAAGGAAGAAGCCACTGCTCCAAAACCGCCATAAAAAAGCCAGACTACGGTTTGCAACACCACATGGGGACGAAGATCGTACTTTTTGGAGAAATGTCCTCTGGTCTGATGAAACAAAAATAAAACTGTTTGGCCATAATGACCATCGATATGTTTGGAGGAAAAAGGGGGCCTTTCAAGCAGAAGTACACCATCCCAACCGTGAAGCACGGGGGTGGAAGCATCATGCTGCAGGAGGGACTGGTGCACTTCACAAAATAGATGGCATCATGAGGAAGGAAAATTATGTGGATATATTGAAGCAACATCTCAAGACATCAGTCAGGAAGTTAAAGCTTGGTCGCAAATGGGTCTCCCAAATGGACAATGACCCCAAGCATACTTCCAAAGTTGTGGCAAAATGGCTTAAGGACAACAAAGTCAAGGTATTGGAGTGGCCATCACAAAGCCCTGACCTCAATCCTATAGAAAATTTGTGGGCAGAACTGAAAAAGCATGTGCGAGCAAGGAGGCCTACAAACCTGACTCAGTTACACCAGCTCTGTCAGGAGGAATGGGCCAAAATTCACCCAACTTATTGTGGGAAGCTTGTGGAAGGCTACCCAAAACGTTTGATCCAAGTTAAACAATTTAAAGGCAATGCTACCAAATACTAATTGAGTGTATGTAAACTTCTGACCCACTGGGAATGTGATGAAAGAAATAAAAGCTGAAATAAATCATTCTCTCTACTATTATTCTGTCATTTCACATTCTTAAAATAAAGTGGTGATCCTAACTGACCTAAGACAGGGAATTTTTACTAGGATTAAATGTCAGGAACTGTAGTCACTGACTCTGGGGGACCCTCCTGTAGTCACTGACTCTGGGGGACCCTCCTGTAGTCACTGACTCTGGGGGACCCTCCTGTAGTCACTGACCCTGGGGGACCCTCCTGTAGTCACTGACCCTGGGGGACCCTCCTGTAGTCACTGACTCTGGGGGACCCTCCTGTAGTCACTGACCCTGGGGGACCCTCCTGTAGTCACTGACCCTGGGGGACCCTCCTGTAGTCACTGACCCTGGGGGACCCTCCTGCAGTCACTGACCCTGGGGGACCCTCCTGTAGTCACTGACTCTGGGGGACCCTCCTGTAGTCACTGACTCTGGGGGACCCTCCTGTAGTCACTGACTCTGGGGGACCCTCCTGTAGTCACTGACCCTGGGGGACCCTCCTGTAGTCACTGACCCTGGGGGACCCTCCTGTAGTCACTGACTCTGGGGGACCCTCCTGTAGTCACTGACCCTGGGGGACCCTCCTGTAGTCACTGACCCTGGGGGACCCTCCTGTAGTCACTGACCCTGGGGGACCCTCCTGTAGTCACTGACCCTGGGGGACCCTCCTGTAGTCACTGACTCTGGGGGACCCTCCTGTAGTCACTGACCCTGGGGGACCCTCCTGTAGTCACTGACCCTGGGGGACCCTCCTGTAGTCACTGACTCTGGGGGACCCTCCTGTAGTCACTGACTCTGGGGGTCCCTCCTGTAGTCACTGACCCTGGGTTCCCCTCCTGTAGTCACTGACCCTGGGTGACCCTCCTGTAGTCACTGACTCTGGGTGACCCTCCTGTAGTCACTGACTCTGGGTGACCCTCCTGTAGTCACTGACTCTGGGTGACCCTCCTGTAGTCACTGACTCTGGGTGACCCTCCTGTAGTCACTGACTCTGGGTGACCCTCCTGTAGTCACTGACCCTGGGTGACCCTCCTGTAGTCACTGACTCTGGGTGACCCTCCTGTAGTCACTGACTCTGGGTTCCCCTCCTGTAGTCACTGACTCTGGGTTCCCCTCCTGTAGTCACTGACTCTGGGTTCCCCTCCTGTAGTCACTGACTCTGGGTTCCCCTCCTGTAGTCACTGACTCTGGGTGCCCCTCCTGTAGTCACTGACTCTGGGTGACTCTCCTGTAGTCACTGACCCTGGGTGACCCTCCTGTAGTCACTGACTCTGGTTTCCCCTCCTGTAGTCACTGACTCTGGGTGCCCCTCCTGTAGTCACTGACTCTGGGACGCTCCTGTAGTCACTGATAGTGGTCTTTGATCAAACCGTTGACATCTCATCTCTTCTCTCTCTCCTTACAAATCATTCTACTATTTCTTTCCTCCTTCACAATCTCTTTCTGTCCTCCCTCTAAGTGTTATAGGAAGGTGTAGGTGTGTGAACTAGGCTGCTGAGGATAAGCAGTCCCTCTGACAGCCAGCCAGCCAGGCAGCCAACCAGGCAGCCAACCAGGCAGCCAGCCAGGCAGGGAGGGAGAAACTGCCCCAGGCTCTGTTTGCTCTCCCACTGTTCTCTCTGTCCCTGGACACTAACCTGACTAATTCTGTTCTCTCTGTCCCTGGACACTAACCCTAACCTGACTACCTCTGTTCTCTCTGTCCCTGGACACTAACCCTAACCTGACTAACTCTGTTCTCTCTGTCCCTGGACACTAACCTGACTAACTCTGTTCTCTCTGTCCCTGGACACTAACCTGACTAACTCTGTTCTCTCTGTCCCTGGACACTAACCCTAACCTGACTAACTCTGTTCTCTCTGTCCCTGGACACTAACCCTAACCTGACTAACTCTGTTCTCTCTGTCCCTGGACACTAACCCTAACCTGACTAACTCTGTTCTCTCTGTCCCTGGACACTAACCTGACTAACTCTGTTCTCTCTGTCCCTGGACACTAACCCTAACCTGACTAACTCTGTTCTCTCTGTCCCTGGACACTAACCTGACTAACTCTGTTCTCTCTGTCCCTGGACACTAACCTGACTAACTCTGTTCTCTCTGTCCCTGGACACTAACCTGACTAACTCTGTTCTCTCTGTCCCTGGACACTAACCCTAACCTGACTAACTCTGTTCTCTCTGTCCCTGGACACTAACCCTAACCTGACTAACTCTGTTCTCTCTGTCCCTGGACACTAACCTGACTAACTCTGTTCTCTCTGTCCCTGGACACTAACCCTAACCTGACTAACTCTGTTCTCTCTGTCCCTGGACACTAACCTGACTAACTCTGTTCTCTCTGTCCCTGGACACTAACCTGACTAACTCTGTTCTCTCTGTCCCTGGACACTAACCCTAACCTGACTAACTCTGTTCTCTCTGTCCCTGGACACTAACCCTAACCTGACTAACTCTGTTCTCTCTGTCCCTGGACACTAACCCTAACCTGACTAACTCTGTTCTCTCTGTCCCTGGACACTAACCTGACTAACTCTGTTCTCTCTGTCCCTGGACACTAACCCTAACCTGACTAACTCTGTTCTCTCTGTCCCTGGACACTAACCTGACTACCTCTGTTCTCTCTGTCCCTGGACACTAACCTGACTAACTCTGTTCTCTCTGTCCCTGGACACTAACCTGACTAACTCTGTTCTCTCTGTCCCTGGACACTAACCCTAACCTGACTAACTCTGTTCTCTCTGTCCCTGGACACCAACCCTAACCTGACTAACTCTGTTCTCTCTGTCCCTGGACACTAACCTGACTAACTCTGTTCTCTCTGTCCCTGGACACTAACCCTAACCTGACTAACTCTGTTCTCTCTGTCCCTGGACACTAACCTGACTAACTCTGTTCTCTCTGTCCCTGGACACTAACCCTAACCTGACTAACTCTGTTCTCTCTGTCCCTGGACACTAACCCTAACCTGACTAACTCTGTTCTCTCTGTCCCTGGACACTAACCCTAACCTGACTACCTCTGTTCTCTCTGTCCCTGGACACTAACCTGACTAACTCTGTTCTCTCTGTCCCTGGACACTAACCCTAACCTGACTAACTCTGTTCTCTCTGTCCCTGGACACTAACCCTAACCTGACTACCTCTGTTCTCTCTGTCCCTGGACACTAACCCTAACCTGACTAACTCTGTTCTCTCTGTCCCTGGACACTAACCCTAACCTGACTAACTCTGTTCTCTCTGTCCCTGGACACTAACCCTAACCTGACTAACTCTGTTCTCTCTGTCCCTGGACACTAACCTGACTAACTCTGTTCTCTCTGTCCCTGGACACTAACCTGACTAACTCTGTTCTCTCTGTCCCTGGACACTAACCTGACTAACTCTGTTCTCTCTGTCCCTGGACACTAACCCTAACCTGACTAACTCTGTTCTCTCTGTCCCTGGGACACTAACATGACTAACTCTGTTCTCTCTGTCCCTGGACACTAACCCTAACCTGACTAACTCTGTTCTCTCTGTCCCTGGACACTAACCTGACTAACTCTGTTCTCTCTGTCCCTGGACACTAACCTGACTAACTCTGTTCTCTCTGTCCCTGGACACTAACCCTAACCTGACTAACTCTGTTCTCTCTGTCCCTGGACACTAACCCTAACCTGACTAACTCTGTTCTCTCTGTCCCTGGACACTAACCCTAACCTGACTAACTCTGTTCTCTCTGTCCCTGGACACTAACCTGACTAACTCTGTTCTCTCTGTCCCTGGACACTAACCCTAACCTGACTAACTCTGTTCTCTCTGTCCCTGGACACTAACCTGACTAACTCTGTTCTCTCTGTCCCTGGACACTAACACTAACCTGACTACCTCTGTTCTCTCTGTCCCTGGACACTAACCTGACTAACTCTGTTCTCTCTGTCCCTGGACACTAACCTGACTAACTCTGTTCTCTCTGTCCCTGGACACTAACCCTAACCTGACTAACTCTGTTCTCTCTGTCCCTGGACACTAACCCTAACCTGACTAACTCTGTTCTCTCTGTCCCTGGACACTAACCTGACTAACTCTGTTCTCTCTGTCCCTGGACACTAACCCTAACCTGACTAACTCTGTTCTCTCTGTCCCTGGACACTAACCTGACTAACTCTGTTCTCTCTGTCCCTGGACACTAACCCTAACCTGACTAACTCTGTTCTCTCTGTCCCTGGACACTAACCCTAACCTGACTAACTCTGTTCTCTCTGTCCCTGGACACTAACCCTAACCTGACTAACTCTGTTCTCTCTGTCCCTGGACACTAACCTGACTAACTCTGTTCTCTCTGTCCCTGGACACTAACCCTAACCTGACTAACTCTGTTCTCTCTGTCCCTGGACACTAACCCTAACCTGACTACCTCTGTTCTCTCTGTCCCTGGACACTAACCCTAACCTGACTAACTCTGTTCTCTCTGTCCCTGGACACTAACCCTAACCTGACTAACTCTGTTCTCTCTGTCCCTGGACACTAACCCTAACCTGACTAACTCTGTTCTCTCTGTCCCTGGACACTAACCTGACTAACTCTGTTCTCTCTGTCCCTGGACACTAACCCTAACCTGACTAACTCTGTTCTCTCTGTCCCTGGACACTAACCTGACTAACTCTGTTCTCTCTGTCCCTGGACACTAACCTGACTAACTCTGTTCTCTCTGTCCCTGGACACTAACCCTAACCTGACTAACTCTGTTCTCTCTGTCCCTGGACACTAACCCTAACCTGACTAACTCTGTTCTCTCTGTTCCTGGACACTAACCTGACTAATTCTGTTCTCTCTGTCCCTGGACACTAACCCTAACCTGACTAACTCTGTTCTCTCTGTCCCTGGACACTAACCCTAACCTGACTAACTCTGTTCTCTCTGTCCCTGGACACTAACCTGACTAACTCTGTTCTCTCTGTCCCTGGACACTAACCCTAACCTGACTAACTCTGTTCTCTCTGTCCCTGGACACTAACCTGACTAACTCTGTTCTCTCTGTCCCTGGACACTAACCTGACTAACTCTGTTCTCTCTGTCCCTGGACACTAACCCTAACCTGACTAACTCTGTTCTCTCTGTCCCTGGACACTAACCCTAACCTGACTAACTCTGTTCTCTCTGTCCCTGGACACTAACCCTAACCTGACTAACTCTGTTCTCTCTGTCCCTGGACACTAACCTGACTAACTCTGTTCTCTCTGTCCCTGGACACTAACCCTAACCTGACTAATTCTGTTCTCTCTGTCCCTGGACACTAACCTGACTAACTCTGTTCTCTCTGTCCCTGGACACTAATCCTAACCTGACTAACTCTGTTCTCTCTGTCCCTGGACACTAACCATAACCTGACTAATTCTGTTCTCTCTGTCCCTGGACACTAACCTGACTAACTCTGTTCTCTCTGTCCCTGGACACTAACCCTAACCTGACTAACTCTGTTCTCTCTGTCCCTGGACACTAACCCTAACCTGACTAACTCTGTTCTCTCTGTCCCTGGACACTAACCCTAACCTGACTACCTCTGTTCTCTCTGTCCCTGGACACTAACCTGACTAACTCTGTTCTCTCTGTCCCTGGACACTAACCCTAACCTGACTAACTCTGTTCTCTCTGTCCCTGGACACTAACCCTAACCTGACTAACTCTGTTCTCTCTGTCCCTGGACACTAACCTGACTAACTCTGTTCTCTCTGTCCCTGGACACTAACCCTAACCTGACTAACTCTGTTCTCTCTGTCCCTGGACACTAACCCTAACCTGACTAACTCTGTTCTCTCTGTCCCTGGACACTAACCTGACTAACTCTGTTCTCTCTGTCCCTGGACACTAACCCTAACCTGACTAACTCTGTTCTCTCTGTCCCTGGACACTAACCCTAACCTGACTAACTCTGTTCTCTCTGTCCCTGGACACTAACCTGACTAACTCTGTTCTCTCTGTCCCTGGACACTAACCTGACTAACTCTGTTCTCTCTGTCCCTGGACACTAACCCTAACCTGACTAACTCTGTTCTCTCTGTCCCTGGACACTAACCCTAACCTGACTAACTCTGTTCTCTCTGTCCCTGGACACTAACCCTAACCTGACTAACTCTGTTCTCTCTGTCCCTGGACACTAACCTGACTAACTCTGTTCTCTCTGTCCCTGGAAACTAACCCTAACCTGACTAACTCTGTTCTCTCTGTCCCTGGACACTAACCCTAACCTGACTAACTCTGTTCTCTCTGTCCCTGGACACTAACCCTAACCTGACTAATTCTGTTCTCTCTGTCCCTGGACACTAACCCTAACCTGACTAACTCTGTTCTCTCTGTCCCTGGACACTAACCTGACTAACTCTGTTCTCTCTGTCCCTGGACACTAACCTGACTAACTCTGTTCTCTCTGTCCCTGGACACTAACCCTAACCTGACTAACTCTGTTCTCTCTGTCCCTGGACACTAACCCTAACCTGACTAACTCTGTTCTCTCTGTCCCTGGACACTAACCTGACTAACTCTGTTCTCTCTGTCCCTGGACACTAACCCTAACCTGACTAACTCTGTTCTCTCTGTCCCTGGACACTAACCCTAACCTGACTAACTCTGTTCTCTCTGTCCCTGGACACTAACCCTAACCTGACTAACTCTGTTCTCTCTGTCCCTGGACACTAACCCTAACCTGACTAACTCTGTTCTCTCTGTCCCTGGACACTAACATGACTACCTCTGTTCTCTCTGTCCCTGGACACTAACCCTAACCTGACTAACTCTGTTCTCTCTGTCCCTGGACACTAACCCTAACCTGACTAACTCTGTTCTCTCTGTCCCTGGACACTAACCTGACTAACTCTGTTCTCTCTGTCCCTGGACACTAACCCTAGCCTGACTAACCACTCTGGTTTCAGTGAGCAACAGTCCACGGACTGGGGGGGGGAAAGAAAGAAAGAGATAGTTATCTGAGGAGGAGAGTTCCCCGAGGACATCCTGCATCTTATCCTGAGTGACAGTGTCTAATAGTGACAAATCACACCGTCTGTGTGCGTGCGTGACAACAAACAGTTGTGTTGCATGCAAACGGCACACTAAAGGAATAAAAATGTAATGAGGCCTTGATGAAATCAGGAGCAGGACCGAGCATGCCTGAGCCCTGCTACCAAACAGCCACCGAAACCAACCGCGCCAGGCGAAACCTGGCAGGGCTGGCTGCAGGGTTGGGAATGAACAGGAGGCTGGTGTGTGTAGGGGGGGGCGTTCAAACTGACACTGCAGAGCTGGTCTGCACAGTCACAGGGGCCCACAGGCCCACACACGTCCACGGAGGGAGGGAGGGAGGGAGGGAAAGAGGGAGGGAGGGAAAGAGGGAGGGAGGGAGGGAGGGAGGGAGGGAGGGAGGGAGGGAGGGAGGGAGGGAGGGAGGGAGGGAGGGAGGGAGGGAGGGAGGGAGGAGCAGGGCATCTAAATTAATGTGAACTTCTCTGCAGACACAGGTAGGACAGGTGTGGAGTCATGCTAAGAGCTACACCTGAGACCTGAACCTTCACACACACAGAGATACCTGACTGACACCTGAGACCTGCACACACACAGAGATACCTGACTGACACCTGAGACCTGCACACACACAGAGATACCTGACTGACACCTGAGACCTGAACCTTCACACACAGAGATACCTGACTGACACCTGAGACCTGCACACACACAGAGATACCTGACTGACACCTGAGACCTGAACCTTCACACACAGAGATACCTGACTGACACCTGAGACCTGCACACACACAGAGATACCTGACTGACACATGAGACCTGCACACACACAGAGATACCTGACTGACACCTGAGACCTGAACCTTCACACAGAGATACCTGACTGACACCTGATACCTGAACCTTCACACACAGAGATACCTGACTGACACCTGAGACCTGAACCTGCACACACAGAGATACCTGACAGACACCTGATACCTGAACCTGCACACACACAGAGATACCTGACTGACACCTGAGACCTGAACCCACACAGAGATACCTGACTGACACCTGAGACCTGAACCCACACAGAGATACCTGACTGACACCTGAGACCTGAACCCACACAGAGATACCTGACTGACACCTGAACCTTCACACACAGAGATACCTGACTGACACCTGAGACCTGAACCTGCACACACACACAGATACCTGACTGACACCTGAACCTGCACACACACAGAGATACCTGACTGACACCTGAGACCTGAACCTTCACACACAGAGATACCTGACAGACACCTGAGACCTGCACACACACAGAGATACCTGATTGACACCTGAGACCTGAACCTTCACAGACAGAGATACCTGACTGACACCTGAGACCTGAACCTTCACACACAGAGATACCTGACAGACACCTGAGACCTGCACACACACAGAGATACCTGACAGACACCTGATACCTGAACCTGCACACACACAGAGATACCTGACTGACACCTGAGACCTGAACCCACACAGAGATACCTGACTGACACCTGAACCTTCACACACATAGATACCTGACTGACACCTGAACCTTCACACACATAGATACCTGACTGACACCTGAGACCTGAACCCACACAGAGATACCTGACTGACACCTGAACCTTCACACACATAGATACCTGACTGACAACCAAGGCCCTCCACTCATCACTTCCTCCTCTCCTCTTCTCTCATCACTCTCTCCTCAGCATGGCAAGGAACACCCACTCATCCACAGTAACATTAACACAAGACCTTCAGTCAACTTTAAACCTTTCAGGGACAAAGGAGCGTCTGCCTGCCTGTCTGCCAGCCAGTGAAATACAATACGCCCGGACACCGCTCCAAACCAAACGAGTTAGACACGTAGTATGGCTTAGCAGCCAGAGAGAGATGGTTTCATCATGCTGAGGTGTGGATGAGGAGCAGGCAGAGACAGAGGCTTGTGGTAATGACCACAGTACATAAGATACTGCTGTTACTGGGAACTATGATTACGACCACAGTACATAAGATACTGTTGTTACTGGGAACTATGATAACGACCACAGTACGTAAGATACTGTTGTTACTGGGAACTATGATAACGACCACAGTACATAAGATACTGTTGTTACTGGGAACTATGATAACGACCACAGTACATAATATACTGTTGTTACTGGGAACTATGATAATGACCACAGTACATAAGATACTGTTGTTACTGGGAACTATGATAACGACCACAGTACATAAGATAATGTTGTTACTGGGAACTATGATAACGACCACAGTACATACGATACTGTTGTTACTGGGAACTATGATAACGACCACAGTACGTAAGATACTGTTGTTACTGGGAACTATGATAACGACCACAGTACATAAGATACTGTTGTTACTGGGAACTATGATAACGACCACAGTACATAAGATACTGTTGTTACTGGGAACTATGATAACGACCACAGTACATAAGATACTGTTGTTACTGGGAACTATGATAACGACCACAGTACATAAGATACTGTTGTTACTGGGAACTATAACGACCACAGTTCATAATATACTGTTGTTACTGGGAACTATGATAACGACCACAGTACATAAGATACTGTTGTTACTGGGAACTATGATAACGACCACAGTGCATAAGATAATGTTGTTACTGGGAACTATGATAACGACCACAGTGCATAAGATACTGCTGTTACTGGGAACTATGATAACGACCACAGTACATAAGATACTGTTGTTACTGGGAACTATGATAACGACCACAGTACATAAGATACTGTTGTTACTGGGAACTATGATAACGACCACATTACATACGACACTGTTGTTACTGGGAACTATGATAACGACCACAGTACACATGTTTATTATATTTGAAACATTCTGTCATCTAAAAGCCCATGTTTAACCTTCTCTACTAGGCCAGAATCCTACCTTGAGATGTGCAAGTTTTCACACAAATCTTCAATTGACATCAATTCATGAACTGAATTTCAATTCACTATCTGAATTGAGCGAATGAAAAAAGGAAATTGACCCCGAATCGGGGTCAGAGAGACAGAGGAGGACGATGAAGAAGTAGAGAAGTGTTACCAGGCGATCTGCGTGACGAAGGGCTTTAGCTCGGTGGGCTCGTAGGCCCTGGCAAACGCCCAGCAGACGTAGCAGGCTGCGTCCCGTACGTTAGAACCAACGCTACACGCTCCTCTCTTTTCATCATAGACCAGGGCCTTCAGGATCAGAGGCACCACTGGAGGGAGAGAGAGAGACAGGTTAGACAGAGAGAGAGAGAGAGCGAGAGAGAGAGAGAGAGAGAGAGAGGTTAGACAGAGGGAGAGATGAGAGAGAGAGAGAGAGAGAGACAGAGAGAGAGAGAGAGCGAGAGAGAGAGAGCGAGAGAAAGAGAGAGAGAGAGAGAGAGGTTAGACAGAGGGAGAGATGAGCGAGAGAGAGAGAGAGAAAGAGAGAGAGAGAGAGAGAGAGAGCGAGAGAGAGAGAGTGAGAGCGAGAGAGACAATGCTAACATTTATAAAGAGTTCAGAAGTAGTGTACAGGCAGTTCATTACAACTTAATATGTAGGTCATTAATAAAGTGATATAGTTGTATTTGTTGTGTTCGCTATGTACAGTGCCTTCGGAAAGTATTCAGACCCCTTGACTTTTTCCACATTTTGTTACGTTACAGCCTTATTCTAAAATGGATTTTTTCAATCTACCCGATAACGACAAAGCAAAAACTTTTAGCAAACGTATAAAAAAAAAAGAACTGAAATATAACATTTACATAAGTATTCAGACCCTTTACTCAGTACTTTGTTGAAGCACCTTTGGCAGCGATTACAGCCTCAAGTCTTCTTGGGTATGAAGCTACAAGCCTGGCACACCTGTATTTGGGGAGTTTGTCCCATTCTTCTCTGCAGATCCTCTCAAGCTCTGTCAGGTTGGATGGGGAGCGTCACTGCACAGCTATTTTCAGGTCTCTCCAGAGATGCTCGATCGGGTTCAAGTCCGGGCTCTGGCTGGGCCACTCAAGGACATTCAGAGACTTGTCCCGAACCCACCCCTGCGTTGTCTTGGCTGTGTGCTTAGGGTTGTTGTCCTGTTGGAAGCTGAACCTTCGCCCCTGTCTGAGGTCCTGAGCGCTCTGGAGCAGGTTTTCATCCAGGATCTCTCTGTACTTTACTCCGTTCATCTTTCCCTCAATCCTGACTAATCTCCTAGTCCCTTTCGCTGAAAAACGTTGGAGCTCTATCAGAGTGACCATCGGGTTCTTGGTCACCTCCCTGACCAAGGCCCTTCTCCCCCGATTGCTCAGTTTGGCCGGATGGCCAGCTCTAGGAAGAGTCTTGGTGGTTCCAAACTTCTTCCATTTAAGAATGATGGAGGTCACTGTGTTCTTGGGGACATTCAATGCTGCAGACATTTTTTGGTACCCTTCCCCAGATCTGTTTCTCAACATAATCCTGTCTCGGAACTCTACAGACAATTCCTTCGACCTCATGGCTTGGTTTTTGCTCTGACATGCACTGTCAACTGTGGGATCTTATATAGACAGGGGTGTACCTTTCCAAATCATGTCCAATCAATTGAATTTACTACAGGTGGACTCCAATCAAGTAGTAGAAACATCTCAAGGATGATCAATGGAAACAGGATGATAATAAGGTATTTCTGTTTTATATTTTTAATAAATTTGCAAAATATTCTAAAAACCTGTTTTTGCTTACGGCGTATTGTGTATAGATTGATGAGGGAAAATGTTAATTTAATCCATTTTAGAATAAGGCTGTAACGTAACAAAATGTGGAAAAAGTCAAGGGGTCTGAATACTTTCTGAATGCACTGTAGGCCTATAAAGAATTTAGCTAGTCTCGTTCTTTCTACAGCAGTATTCTCTCTAGAACGTTCCTTCAGTTTCCCAGTTGCAGCCTGCCTTTGCTATATGCCTGTGCACGAAATCAACAAAAGGTAGGTAGGCATAAAGTTTCAAATATATACTATAGTTACTGGCTGCTAAACTTATCAACACTAAATAGACACTTTTTAACTATGTCAATTCCAGACGTAACACAAGGTCGATTTATCCACTCACTAGCAGCTTCGAGTAGACACGACAAATATAGACATGCTTTCTAATTTGAAGCACACGACGCCGTCGACAGCGTTGACGCTCGCAGCCCGTCTCTCTTTACTGTCATTTCGCTACCGTGCATTTCTAATTCCAGCGTGTTCACGCGCGTAAAAAAAAAAAACAACAACACTTTTGTTTGATTTGGGTTGACACTGAACATTATAAAGGCACAGGTAGAGCCAAACACCAGTGCCACTCCCAACAACACCCTTATTTGCCTGGATGCAAATGACCTTTTCATTATTGCCAATGTCTAACAACATCCTCGGAATGTTGTGGGAACTTCTGTTAAAACACTTCTCTCATGATTGCGTAATTAAGAGAAGTATATCTAAGCTTTGCTCTGTTGTGTTTCCCATGAAGGAGAGAGAGAGAGAGAGAGAGAGAGAGAGAGAGAGAGAGAGAGAGAGAGAGAGAGAGAGAGAGAGAGAGAGAGAGAGAGAGAGAGAGAGAGAGAGAGAGAGAGAGAGAGAGAGAGAGAGAGAGAGAGAGAGAGAGAGATGTTTTCTCCCATCATATAAATGGTGGCTCAGGGCCTGACTAATATTCAGCTAGGATGGATGTTGCCTGAGGGCCCGACTGTTGCAGTTGGAGGTGATCTACTGCTGCTGGAGGCCACGCCCACTCAGGGCCCTACTGTTACTGTTAGGATAAAGTAGGCTCTGCCCCCTAGGTAGCTAGTCCAAGGTAACAGGACAGGCAAGATCTCACAGACAGGAAGTCAGATCACCACTCACCACAGACCAAGCAGCAGAGAGCACACACACATTTGGGACTCGGGACACTACTGGAGAGATTTTTACAGAACTACTGGCTGGTCCTCACAAACAGAGCAGGTAAGACTACTTTCTCACTACCTAACTACGACGGGTTTAACCGGCCAAGGGAAACGGCAGTTGGTGAATGCGATCGGGCTCTTCAGATCACGACAAGCAGTTATTTATTCCACATATCCAGCTTGAACGGTACCTTGTAACCTGCCTGTGGTTCAGTGTGTGCGGGTGTACATGTGAAGCTGAATCTACAGGTGTATTTGGGGTGAGGTGAGACTGTGCACCTGTTATGCCACCTGTTACCTGTCTTCTAATAACCTACTGCCTGCATGGTACTGACGGACGGACCCACAAACACGCCTGGCAATTAGCTCAACAGTCAACACTGGCTTGTTATGTCTGAGACAGAGGAAGTGGACCATAGGACGTGGAAATGATTAAAACATGTTGATGGTTTAGATTAACCAGATGTTCACTAAGAAAGAACACCTGGTAAGATATGGATGAGGGGGGGGGTTTGAGTTGGGAAAGTTGGAAAACTATAAGAAAATTGAGTTGTTTCTGTGAGGGGCTTTGTATCTGGTAGACTAGGAGTGTTGGCCATGTTCCAGATAATGAAAGCAAGATATTACAACTAAAAAGGTTTTCCAACCGATTTCTCTTCTTGAGAAGGGAGTGGCGTTCCGTTCTGCACCACACCTTCGCAGGAACCTGAGAGACGACTTCTTGCGACAGTGTGTGACGGAACAGTTCAGTCTCTTTAGGCGGAGCCCTGAACCGTGTGTGTGTGTGTGTGTGTGTGTGTGTGTGTGTGTGTCCTAAACCTGAAGACATGGCCTTAGGTGACAGCTCTTTCTCAAAGGAAAAAATCGGAATTGTTATTAATCCGTTAAACTGAGATGGTTCTCATTTGAATACCAGTTTCAATTTAGATGTGCATTAAAATGCCCTTTATTCTGGTGCATCTTAGTCAGTTTACTATGTGCAAACACACACACACACACACACACACACACAGTTTTCCCTGTACGTAAGCCCCTGACTCCTGAGTAACAGTCTCTCCAGGAAGACCATGCTGTCAGAAGGCCAGTCATACTCTCGCTACAAGGTTGATCTGGTGTGATGAGCTCCTCAGATAGCCTAGCTGCCTACCGTAATAGAGCTATGCCTACAGCCCCGTATCGGCTGCATCCTGCTGCACTGCAGGTGTAGTCATGGGAAACAGGTGCCTTTCGGTTCCCACGCCTTCAGGCAGGCAGCGGAG
>NW_028161865.1:0-2500 GCF_964263955.1 Coregonus lavaretus
CTAGTTAGGTCCCAGTGTATTTCTCCATTGTTTCTAGTTAGGCCCCAGTGTATTTCTCCAATGTTTCTAGTTAGGTCCCAGTGTATTTCTCCAGTGTTTCTAGTTAGGCCCCAGTGTGTTTTTAGTTAGGTCCCAGTGTATTTCTCCACTGTTTCTAGTTAGGCCCCAGTGTATTTCTCCAATGTTTCTAGTTAGGTCCCAGTGTATTTCTCCATTGTTTCTAGTTAGGTCCCAGTGTATTTCTCCATAGTTTCTAGTTAGGTCCCAGTGTGTTTCTAGTTAGGTCCCAGTGTATTTCTCCAATGTTTCTAGTTAGGTCCCAGTGTATTTCTCCATTGTTTCTAGTTAGGCCCCAGTGTATTTCTCCAATGTTTCTAGTTAGGTCCCAGTGTATTTCTCCAGTGTTTCTAGTTAGGTCCCAGTGTATTTCTCCATTGTTTCTAGTTAGGCCCCAGTGTATTTCTCCAATGTTTCTAGTTAGGTCCCAGTGTATTTCTCCAGTGTTTCTAGTTAGGTCCCAGTGTATTTCTCCATTGTTTCTAGTTAGGCCCCAGTGTATTTCTCCATTGTTTCTAGTTAGGCCCCAGTGTATTTCTCCATTGTTTCTAGTTAGGCCCCAGTGTGTTTCTCCATTGTTTCTAGTTAGGCCCCAGTGTATTTCTCCATTGTTTCTAGTTAGGTCCCAGTGTATTTCTCCATTGTTTCTAGTTAGGCCCCAGTGTATTTCTCCATTGTTTCTAGTTAGGTCCCAGTGTATTTCTCCATTGTTTCTAGTTAGGTCCCAGTGTATTTCTCCATTGTTTCTAGTTAGGCCCCAGTGTATTTCTCCATTGTTTCTAGTTAGGCCCCAGTGTATTTCTCCAATGTTTCTAGTTAGGTCCCAGTGTATTTCTCCATTGTTTCTAGTTAGGCCCCAGTGTGTTTCTAGTTAGGCCCCAGTGTGTTTCTAGTTAGGCCCCAGTGTATTTCTCCATTGTTTCTAGTTAGGCCCCAGTGTGTTTCTAGTTAGGTCCCAGTGTATTTCTCCATTGTTTCTAGTTAGGCCCCAGTGTATTTCTCCATTGTTTCTAGTTAGGCCCCAGTGTATTTCTCCAATGTTTCTAGTTAGGTCCCAGTGTATTTCTCCATTGTTTCTAGTTAGGCCCCAGTGTATTTCTAGTTAGGCCCCAGTGTATTTCTAGTTAGGCCCCAGTGTGTTTCTAGTTAGGCCCCAGTGTGTTTCTAGTTAGGCCCCAGTGTATTTTTAGTTAGGCCCCAGTGTATTTCTCCATTGTTTCTAGTTAGGCCCCAGTGTGTTTCTAGTTAGGTCCCAGTGTATTTCTCCATTGTTTCTAGTTAGGCCCCAGTGTGTTTCTAGTTAGGCCCCAGTGTATTTCTCCATTGTTTCTAGTTAGGCCCCAGTGTGTTTCTAGTTAGGTCCCAGTGTATTTCTCCATTGTTTCTAGTTAGGTCCCATTGTGTTTCTAGTTAGGTCCCAGTGTATTTCTCCATTGTTTCTAGTTAGGCCCCAGTGTATTTCTCCAGTGTTTCTAGTTAGGTCCCAGTGTGTTTCTAGTTAGGTCCCAGTGTATTTCTCCACTGTTTCTAGTTAGGCCCCAGTGTATTTCTCCATTGTTTCTAGTTAGGTCCCAGTGTATTTCTCCATTGTTTCTAGTTAGGTCCCAGTGTATTTCTCCATTGTTTCTAGTTAGGTCCCAGTGTATTTCTCCATTGTTTCTAGTTAGGCCCCAGTGTATTTCTCCAATGTTTCTAGTTAGGTCCCAGTGTATTTCTCCAGTGTTTCTAGTTAGGCCCCAGTGTGTTTTTAGTTAGGTCCCAGTGTATTTCTCCATTGTTTCTAGTTAGGCCCCAGTGTATTTCTCCAATGTTTCTAGTTAGGTCCCAGTGTATTTCTCCATTGTTTCTAGTTAGGTCCCAGTGTATTTCTCCATTGTTTCTAGTTAGGTCCCAGTGTGTTTCTAGTTAGGTCCCAGTGTATTTCTCCATTGTTTCTAGTTAGGTCCCAGTGTATTTCTCCATTGTTTCTAGTTAGGTCCCAGTGTATTTCTCCATTGTTTCTAGTTAGGCCCCAGTGTATTTCTCCAATGTTTCTAGTTAGGTCCCAGTGTATTTCTCCAGTGTTTCTAGTTAGGTCCCAGTGTATTTCTCCATTGTTTCTAGTTAGGCCCCAGTGTATTTCTCCATTGTTTCTAGTTAGGTCCCAGTGTATTTCTCCATTGTTTCTAGTTAGGCCCCAGTGTATTTCTCCAATGTTTCTAGTTAGGTCCCAGTGTATTTCTCCAGTGTTTCTAGTTAGGCCCCAGTGTGTTTTTAGTTAGGTCCCAGTGTATTTCTCCACTGTTTCTAGTTAGGCCCCAGTGTATTTCTCCAATGTTTCTAGTTAGGTCCCAGTGTATTTCTCCATTGTTTCTAGTTAGGTCCCAGTGTATTTCTCCATAGTTTCTAGTTAGGTCCCAGTGTGTTTCTAGTTAGGTCCCAGTGTATTTCTCCAATGTTTCTA
>NW_028161865.1:12500-15000 GCF_964263955.1 Coregonus lavaretus
GGAAGGAGAGAGAGAGAGAGAGGGAAGGAGAGAGAGAGAGAGAGAGAGAGAGAGGGGGGAAGGAGAGAGAGAGAGAGAGGGAAGGAGAGAGAGAGAGAGAGAGAGAGAGAGGGGGAAGGAGAGAGAGAGAGAGAGAGAGAGAGAGAGGGGGAAGGAGAGAGAGAGAGAGAGAGAGAGAGAGAGAGAGAGAGAGAGAGAGAGAGAGAGGGGGAAGGAGAGAGAGAGAGAGAGGGAAGGAGAGAGAGAGAGAGAGAGAGAGAGAGAGAGAGAGAGGGGGAAGGAGAGAGAGAGAGAGAGGGAAGGAGAGAGAGAGAGAGAGAGAGAGAGAGAGAGAGGGGGAAGGAGAGAGAGAGAGAGAGAGAGAGAGAGAGAGAGAGAGAGAGAGGGGGAAGGAGAGAGAGAGAGAGAGAGAGAGAGAGAGAGAGAGAGAAGGAAGGAGAGAGTTACATTTCCCCTTCTTGACCCTTCTCAACTCTCACATTTCCTCTGGACTTAAATACCAGACATGGCCAGGGTATGCTCTGGAGGTAAATACCAGACATGACCAGGGTATCCTCTGGAGGTAAATACCAGACATGACCAGGGTATCCTCTGGAGGTAAATACCAGACATGACCAGGGTATCCTCTGGAGGTAAATACCAGACATGGCCAGGGTATCCTCTGGAGGTAAATACCAGACATGACCAGGGTATCCTCTGGAGGTAAATACCAGACATGGCCAGGGTATCCTAAGCCCCCTGTTTCTGGCCCTGAATTCTACACCGCTCACCCCCTCTACCTCTCCATAACCCGTCACCCTCTCATCACACCCACTAACCCCCTCACCCTCCTCACCCCCTCTACCTCCCCTACCTCTCCTTAACCCCTCTACCTCCCCTACCTCTCCTCAACCCCTCACCCTCTCATTACACCCACCAAACCTCCTCACCCTCCTCACTCTCCCACCTACACGTGACCAATGACCAGGACAGACCAACAGCACAGTGTTGTCTTCTTAATGAACTGTACAATGGTAGCTGATAGGCTCGTTTGATATGGACCCCGTGGGGTTTAGCTTTGTGGCAGACAGAGATGTGATAACATGGTCTAGTCTGGAATAACAGAGACCAATATGGGAGTTCATAATGCTGGGAGTATTGCTAATGGAGTGTTCTCTCTCTCTCTCTCTCTCTCTCTCTCTCTCTCTCTCTCTCTCTCTCTCTCTCTCTCTCTCTCTCTCTCTCTCTCTCTCTCTCTCTCTCTCTCTCTCTCTCTCTCTAATTTCATTCAACAAGGCTTTATTGCCATGGGAAACATATGCCCTCCTCCCTCTCCACCAGGTTGGTGTACTGTGTGAGACAGTCTGTGATGTCAGTAGTTCAGATCAGAGCAGTCGCAGTAGGAGACAGTCTGTGATGTCAGTAGTTCAGATCAGAACAGTCACAGTAGGAGACAGTCTGTGATGTCAGTAGTTCAGATCAGAACAGTCACAGTAGGAGACAGTCTGTGATGTCAGTAGTTCAGATCAGAACAGTCACAGTAGGAGACAGTCTGTGATGTCAGTAGTTCAGATCAGAACAGTCACAGTAGGAGACAGTCTGTGATGTCAGTTGTTTAGATCAGAACAGTCACAGTAGGAGACAGTCTGTGATGTCAGTAGTTCAGATCAGAACAGTCACAGCAGGTGACAGTCTGTGATGTCAGTAGTTTAGATCAGAACAGTCACAGTAGGAGACAGTCTGTGATGTCAGTAGTTCAGATCAGAACAGTCACAGTAGGAGACAGTCTGTGATGTCAGTAGTTCAGATCAGAACAGTCACAGTAGGAGACCGTCTGTGCTGTCAGTAGTTTAGATCAGAACAGTCACAGTAGGAGACAGTCTGTGATGTCAGTAGTTCAGATCAGAACAGTCACAGCAGGTGACAGTCTGTGATGTCAGTAGTTTAGATCAGAACAGTCACAGTAGGAGACAGTCTGTGATGTCAGTAGTTCAGATCAGAACAGTCACAGTAGGAGACAGTCTGTGATGTCAGTAGTTCAGATCAGAACAGTCACAGTAGGAGACAGTCTGTGCTGTCAGTAGTTCAGATCAGAACAGTCACAGTAGGAGACAGTCTGTGATGTCAGTAGTTCAGATCAGAACAGTCACAGTAGTAGACAGTCTGTGAAGTCAGTAGTTCAGATCAGAACAGTCACAGTAGGAGACAGTCTGTGCTGTCAGTAGTTCAGATCAGAACAGTCACCGTAGGAGACAGTCTGTGCTGTCAGTAGTTCAGATCAGAACAGTCAAAGTAGGAGACAGTCTGTGATGTCAGTAGTTCAGATCAGAACAGTCACAGTAGGAGACAGTCTGTGATATCAGTAGTTCAGATCAGAACAGTCACAGTAGGAGACAGTCTGTGATGTCAGTAGTTCAGATCAGAACAGTCACAGTAGGAGACAGTCTGTGCTGTCAGTAGTTCAGATCAGAACAGTCACAGTAGTAGACAGTCTGTGCTGTCAGTAGTTCAGATCAGAACA
>NW_028161865.1:20000-30000 GCF_964263955.1 Coregonus lavaretus
GTCAGTAGTTCAGATCAGAACAGTCACAGTAGGAGACAGTCTGTGATGGCAGTAGTTCAAATCAGAACAGTCACAGCAGGAGACAGTCTGTGATGTCAGTAGTTCAGATCAGAACAGTCACAGTAGGAGACAGTCTGTGATGTCAGTAGTTCAGATCAGAACAGTCACAGTAGGAGACAGTCTGTGATGTCAGTAGTTCAGATCAAAACAGTCACAGTAGGAGACAGTCTGTGCTGTCAGTAGTTCAGATCAGAACAGTCACAGTAGGAGACAGTCTGTGCTGTCAGTAGTTCAGATCAGAACAGTCACAGTAGGAGACAGTCTGTGATGTCAGTAGTTCAGATCAGAACAGTCACAGCAGGAGACAGTCTGTGATGTCAGTAGTTCAGATCAGAACAGTCACAGTAGGAGACAGTCTGTGATGTCAGTAGTTCAGATCAGAACAGTCACAGTAGGAGACAGTCTGTGATGTCAGTAGTTCAGATCAGAACAGTCATAGCAGGAGACAGTCTGTGATGTCAGTAGTTCAGATCAGAACAGTCACAGCAGGAGACAGTCTGTGATGTCAGTAGTTCAGATCAGAACAGTCACAGCAGGAGACAGTCTGTGATGTCAGTAGTTCAGATCAGAACAGTCACAGTAGGAGACAGTCTGTGATGTCAGTAGTTCAGATCAGAACAGTCACAGCAGGAGACAGTCTGTGATGTCAGTAGTTCAGAACAGTCACAGTAGGAGACAGACTGTGATGTCAGTAGGTCAGATCAGAACAGTCACAGTAAGGTACAGGGAGCTGAAAGAGACACTACCGGTGTTACATTACAGTCTTTACTGCATGCAAATCACGTCATCACACACACACACACACGCACATGCACACACGCACACGCACACAAACACCACGCCAGCTGAGACACAGTGGTGCTAGATGTAACGCTACCATTCACACACACTACATTAGAGGGTGAGAAGTAGCCGCTGGACCGTGTGTGTGTGTGTGTGTGTGTGTTTTAACACTAAGTGTCAGAGAACACCCCCTTAATGTTGTCTCGGCATTGTTTCGGTGTTGTTAGAGAACACCTAGCGGGACTTTGAACCCGATCTGAAAACAACCACTAATTAACCACCCAGCATGAGGGCAGATCGGATTGGCCAGCAGCAGTACAGGTAATCATGATTGGTCACTGACTTTGTGTGTGTGCATCTGTGAGTGTGTGTGTATTGTGTGTGCATTGGGTGTATTGTGTGTGTGTATTGTGTGTGTATTGTTTGTATTGGGTGTGTCCTACAACAGCCACTACAGATTAAAATTGTATTCCATCCCACATGGGGAAAGAGAGGGAGAAAGAGAGGGGGAAAGAGAGGGGGAAAGAGAGGGGGAAAGAGAGGGGAGGAGAGGGGGAAAGAGGGGGAAAGAGATGGGGGAAAGAGAGGGGAGGAGAGGGGGAAAGAGGGGGAAAGAGATGGGGGAAAGAGAGGGGGAGGAGAGGAGGAGGAGAGGGGGAAAGAGAGGGGGAAAGAGAGGGGGAAAGAGAGGGGGAAAGAGAGGGGAGGAGAGGGGGAAAGAGGGGGAAAGAGATGGGGGAAAGAGAGGGGGAGGAGAGGAGGAGGAGAGGGGGAAAGAGAGGGGGAAAGAGAGGGGGAAAGAGAGGGGGAAAGAGAGGGGAGGAGAGGAGGAGGAGAGGGGGAAAGAGAGGGGGAGGAGAGGGGGAAAGAGAGGAGGAGGAGAGGAGGAAAGAGAGGGGGATGAGAGGGGGAAAGAGAGGGGGATGAGAGGGGGAAAGAGAGTGCAGGAGAGGAGGAGGAGAGGGGGAAAGAGAGGGGGAAAGAGAGGGGAGGAGAGGAGGAGGAGAGGGGGAAAGAGAGGGGGAGGAGAGGGGGAAAGAGAGGGGGAAAGAGAGGGGAGGAGAGGAGGAGGAGAGGGGGAAAGAGAGGGGGAGGAGAGGGGGAAAGAGAGGGGGAGGAGAGGGGGAAAGAGAGGGGGAAAGAGAGGGGAGGAGAGGAGGAGGAGAGGGGGAAAGAGAGGGGGAGGAGAGGGGGAAAGAGAGGGGGAAAGAGAGGGGAGGAGAGGAGGAGGAGAGGGGGAAAGAGAGGGGGAGGAGAGGGGGAAAGAGAGGAGGAAAGAGAGGGGAGGAGAGGAGGAGGAGAGGGGGAAAGAGAGGGGGAGGAGAGGGGGAAAGAGAGGAGGAGGAGAGGAGGAGGAGAGGGGGAAAGAGAGGGGGAGGAGAGGGGGAAAGAGAGGAGGAGGAGAGGAGGAAAGAGAGGGGGATGAGAGGGGGAAAGAGAGGGGGATGAGAGGGGGAAAGAGAGGGGGAAAGAGAGTGCAGGAGAGGGGGAAAGAGAGGAGGAGAGGGGGAAAGAGAGGGGGAAATAGAGGGGAGGAGAGGGGGAAAGAGGGGGAAAGAGAGGGGGGAAAGAGAGGGGGAGGAGAGGAGGAGGAGAGGGGGAAAGAGAGGGGGAGGAGAGGGGGAAAGAGAGAGGGAAAGAGAAGGGAGGAGAGGGGGAAAGAGAGGAGGGGGAGATGGGGAAAGAGAGGGGGAGGAGAGGAGGAGGAGAGAAAGGGTCTCATCTCTCTCCTCTTCTCTCTTCCTCTGTCTCTCTCTCTTCTCTCCCTCTCTCTCTTCTCTCCCTCTCTCTCTTCTCTTCACTCTAATCCCCCTCTCCTCTCTCCATCTTCCATCTCATCTATAGTCTATGGTCATTCTATATCCCCTTTGAGGTAATAAATCTTGTTACCATTAGATATGCTGCCGTATAATATTCAATAAAACCCCTTTCACATTGAAATCTATCTGTTTATACAACCAGTGTGTGTGTGTGTGTGTGTGTGTGTGTTTTAATACTGTAGTTCAAGCTGGTTTATGGTGATCACATGATGGTGATCTGCAACTTCCCACACTCTAAAAGACGGAGGAGTGTGTGTGTGTGTGTGTGTGTGTGCTTATGTGTTTATGTAGCTATCAGCTTGTAAAGTGGGCTTATGTTTCAAGTTTGGAATTTGACTTGCTAATGCGAGGATGACGTTATCATTCATGTCTACTGTAATAAACTGTAATAAATCAAGATACATAAACATCTTTCAACAGAGATTGAGAACATTCTATCAGTCTCATAGGAGAGACACACTGTATTTATCTACTGGCAGAGCAGGAAACGCAGTGTGTGTGTGTGTATTGTGTGTGTGTGTGTTGTGTGTGTGTTGTGTGTTGTGTGTGTGTTGTGTGTTGTGTGTTGTGTGTGTGTGCGAGCCCGTGCATCTCTCTGTTTCTCTGTGTTTGTATGAGTCTGTGTCCCTCTCGCTCTCTCTCTTTATGTGTGTGCGTCCATGAGTGTGTGTGGGAGTCTGTGTGTGTCTCTCTCTTTATGTGTGTGCGTCCATGAGTGTGTGTGGGAGTCTGTGTGTGTCTCTCTCTCTATGTGTGTGTCAATGCGTGTGTGTGTTTACCCCTAGAGTCGATGTCCATTCTCCCGTGGAAATGTAATTAGCATAAACAAATCCTCATCAAAATTCCGTCTATTTCAAGCGCCAATCAGCAGTTTAAACAATAACAAAGGGAGTCCCCGCCCCTGTTTTGGTAAACAGCTGAGAGACGGGGCTGGGGAAATGGAACCACTCTCAAATTCATAGACAGAGCTATGGATGCAAGGACTGACCATCGATGATATCATAAGTATAGTTTAAACCATGTTTTTAGGCTATAAAGTATTTGTTCAGAATTACTTAGTTTACAAACGTTGGAGTGAAACAAGCTTATATTTTGGGTTCTGATGGGGTACGACAGTTGAACTAAGCTCATGATGCATTTCTAAGTTATGTTCTTGAAGAATATTATTTTGCATGGGCTGCGTCTCAATCCACCACATCCGCCGATTCGCATCTGTGGTGGCAGAGCTACAGCTGTTTGTCAGACCATGAGACATCCCGAAAATCGGTTCTCTTACGAAAACGTCTGTAGCGTCCAAACGGTTTGGCCTACGAACTGATATGACCCCTCTGTTGAAAGATGAGACTCTCACAAACACAATGGGGTTCTCCGTTTTGCTCTACATCCCCACAAGTGTTACGCTACTCGTCTGAAGGGAACCCGGTATCAGGCCGAAAAATGAATGGAAGTGAATATGGGATTTCCACGTCAACGGTATAGAGAACATTCCAGACAATTGTTTTTTCCCTGACCTGTCTTATATCTCTCAGATATAGGACAGACACTTCAAAACATACTTCCTTTTGATACATTTTTGGACTATCTGTTTTTCGATGTATGATTCTGTTGTTCAATGCGTTTCTATAAGCTAATAGCAGTAAGGCCAAATTCAATGTTTCATCAAATATATATACAGTACCAGTCAAAGGTTTGGACACACCTACTCATTCAAGGGTTTTTCTTTATTTGTACTATTTTCTACATTGTAGAATAATAGTGAAGACATCAAAACTATGAAATACCACATATGGAATCATGTAGTAACCAAAAAGGTGTTAAACAAATCAAAATATATTTTATATTTGAGATTCTTTGAAGTAGCCACCCTTTGCCTTGATGACAGCTTTGCACAGTCTTGGCATTCTCTCAACCAGCTTCACCTGGAATGCTTTTCCAACAGTCTGCGGTCCAACTCATCCCAAACCATCTCAATTGGGTTGAGGTTGGGTGATTGTGAAGGCCAGGTCATCTAATGCAGCACACCGTCACTCTCCTTCTTGGTCAAATAGCCCTTACACAGCCTGGAGGTGTGTTGGGTCATTGTCCTGTTGAAAAACAAATGATAGTCCCACTAAGCCCAAACCAGATGGGATGGTGTATCGCTGCAGAAGGCTGTGGTAGCCATGCTGGTTAAGTGTGTCTTGAATTCTAAATAGATCACAGATAGTGTCACCAGCAAAGCACCCCCACACCATAATAATAATAATAATATGCCATTTAGCAGACGCTTTTATCCAAAGCGACTTACAGTCATGCGTGCATACATTTTTGTGTATGGGTGGTCCCGGGGATCGAACCCACTACCTTGGCGTTACAAGCGCCGTGCTCTACCAGCTGAGCTACAGAGGACCACACACCATCACACCTCCTCCTCCGTGCTTCACGGTGGGAACCACACATGTGGAGATCATCCGTTCACCTACTCTGCGTCTCACAAAGACACGCCGATTGGAACCAAAAATCTCAAATTTGGACTCATCAGACCAAAGGACAGATTTCCACCAGTCTAATGTCCATTGCTCGTGTTTCTTGGCCCAAGCAAGTCTCTCTCTTCTTATTGGTGTCCTTTAGTAGTGGTTTCTTTGCAGCAATTCGACCATGAAGGCCTGATTCACGCAGTCTCCTTTGAACAGTTGATGTTGAGATGTGACTTGAACTCTGTGAAGCATTTATTAGGGCTGCAATTTCTGAGGCTGGTAACTCTAATGAACTTATCCTCTGCAGCAGAGGTAACTCTGGGTCTTCCTTTCCTGTGGCAGTCCTCATGAGAGCCAGTTCCATCATAGCGCTTGATGGTTTTTGCGACTGTACTTGAAGAAACTTTCAAACTTCTTGATATTTTCAGGATTAACTGACCTTCATGTCTAAAAGTAATGATGGACTGTCGTTTCTCTTTGCTTATTTGAGCTGTTCTTGGCATAACATGGACTTGGTCTTTTACCAAATAGGGCTATCTTCTGTATACCCCCCCTACCTTGTCACAACGCAACTGATTGGCTCAAACGCATTAAGAAGGAAAGAAATTCCACAAATTACTTTTAAGAAGGCACACCTGTTAATTGAAATGCATTACAGGTGACTACCTCATGAAGCTGGTTGAGAGTATGCAAAGCTGTCGTCAAGGCAAAGGGTGGCTACTTTGAAGAATCTCAAATATAAAATATATTTTGATTTGTTTAACACTTTTTTGGTTACTACATGATTCCATATGTGTTATTTCATAGTTTTGATGTCTTCACTATTATTCTACAATGTAGAAAATAGTAAAAATAAAGAAAAACCCTTGAATGAGTAGATGTGTCCAAACCTTTGACTGGTACTGTATATTGTTTCATTGTGTGAATTGTTTGCCCTTTGATTGTTTATTTTTTATCAATTCCCCATTACATGTCTAACCAGTAGGCCTAGTAAATGTACAACTAATCCCCGTCATTTGGTTACATACATTTCTGTTAATTGACTGGTTCTGTATATACCTACAGGGGTCCTACAATTCAAAATCAAACAGCTAAATGATCCTTGCTATGACCATTTTAAAACAATTCCAGGTGTTAGTAGAAACCCAGCCCCGGGCCCTTAGACTCTAAAGGGTTAAACGCTATATGGCTCATAAACTGTCAGCATCTGTTAACAATTGATCTCCTAATCATGACAAAAATATCTGGCACATCACGTAATCTCATTCTGCCAACAAACTACACAAACACACACACAAACAAACACACACACACACACACACACACACATAGACAATGGTTGACATGCTATTGTGAAAAGCAAATATTGTATTGATATGTGTCACGCTGTATAATGATTAGAAGACAGACACAGGAATACGTATTAGGGTTGTATATTTCTCCACCCAGCACAAGGTACATCATGAACAACGACGGGGACGAAGCCCAAAACAAACACATATATTTATATAACACAGGGATGTAACCCAAACACGTCTATATATAACACAGGGATGTAACCCAAACACGTATATATATAACACAGGGATGTAACCCAAACACGTATATATATAACACAGGGATGTAACCCAAACACGTATATATATAACACAGGGATGTAACCCAAACACGTATATATATAACACAGGGATGTAACCCAAACAAAAGAGCGAGGTGTAAACCTCTATATAATACACAGGATGAGACCCGTAATAACAAGAGCACAATTCACGGTACTCAGGAGACCAACGGACATGGGACAATAATGGACAAGGACAATGGGGAACAGAG
Source organism: Coregonus lavaretus (assembly GCF_964263955.1). NCBI lineage: Eukaryota > Metazoa > Chordata > Actinopteri > Salmoniformes > Salmonidae > Coregonus > Coregonus lavaretus. Next base: position 26,950 of record NW_028161865.1, read on the forward strand.
GGCACATATATACACATACTAATCAGGGGGAATGGGAACCAGGTGTGGTAATGAGACAAGACAGTCCAGGGTTGGTGGTAATGAACCAGGTGACGTAGACCTCCGGAGCTGGTGAACGGAATGAGCAGCAGTACCGGGGGGATCCGTGACAATATGATATCATTATGGATCTCTCTGTCAACCCCTACAGCATCCCTCTGATGGCAGAACCCCACCAACTAACAAGCCCCAGACTGTGGACTGGAGTTGTTTGTGGATTTAGTGTGTGTGTGTGTGTGTGTGTGTGTGTGTGTGTGTGTGTGTGTGTGTGTGTGTGTGTGTGTGAGTGTGTGTCGTATTGATATGTTTGAGTTGAAACACAGCCTTTAATGGTTGTGTAACTCTAGTTTCTTATCTTAGCGACTATAACAGATAACAGATGACCAGTAATAAATATAGATAAGATAGTTTAGGCCTCTCTTGAGAGACAGGATGACAGCTGGTTAGTGTGTGTGCGTAGTAACACCTTTTAGATGTCACCCGTCTGAACGAGGCAAGGTTTACAAACGAGATTACCCTTCTTAACGTGTGTGTGTGTGTGTTTGTAAGTAGGTGTGCTGAGTGAGTGTATGTGTGAGAGTGTGTATGTTATCTTATCAGTAAGACAGAAATAGAGGGTCTACCAGTGGGGTGACTCAGAGCTGTCTATATAGAGCAGTCTTGAAACATACACACATGGACATGTACGCACACGCACACATACACACACACACACACACACACACACACACACACACACAACACACACACACACGCACATGTACGCACACGCGCGCACACACACACACACACACACACACACACACACACACACACACACACACACACACACACACACACACACACACACACACACACACACACACACACACACACACACACACACACACACACACACACACACTTTTCCAACCATAAGGCCACTGTTATTCTGTCAAGACCCCCTCTTGTGTCCTCCCAGTAGAGTTGAGCAGTAGGAAATCCTTCTCATGTAGAGGTGAAGCACTGCTCTGGCACTCCACCTCCTTTCCAACCGCTAAAAAACCACTCATCGCTCCACAGGAAGAAAAAGAAATGCAGCTCCAAATTCGCTCCATTCATTAAAAATCACAATTTAACCAACGCCCATCTATTTTTTTTTGTGACTACCTGGACCTACCAGTTGGTTTTTGACTACTCAAACCAAACCATATGGATTTGAATGAAAAGTATTTGAATAAACATGAAAAAGTGAATGTAAGAAGCGCTCATCATTTCAAATAGGCTACATGTCATATTAAACAGCATATAAACACTCTAAATGGGTCAGGAGCCAGACAGGGAACCTAAGAAGGAACGAAAATGAATTATTTAGGATATATTATTTCAATTATTTCAAGGCTATAGCCTATAAAGAAACACATTGTGCAGCGTTTGCGAGTTCTTCACAATAGGCTGGTAGGGACATGAATCACACAGCATTTAAACAACATTTCGTTGTATTAAATCATTATAATCTATAAATTGCGCATATAGGCTGTGACTTACTTAGAATGAAATACAAATTAAACGTAAAATGACTTCTTAGTGCCTGAATTCATTTTTAGAATTCATTTTTAGAAACAGGAGTTTGGCCAGTCTGTGGCTTCAGGCTCATGTGATGGTGCTTGGAGAGTAGTCCAGCAGCGGATAATATCCTCTCCACCCTCCAGAGCCACTGGGGAGGCTGAACCCCCTTGTGGACACTCTGAGCAGGCTGGGCAGAGATGCAGAGTTGTTCATTTGTTATTTTTCTATAGGTAGGCCAAAAAGTTTTTAGGCAAAATAACCTAATCAAAACGGAAAGCTCCTTGAACGTGGGAATATGCCAGGCCTATTGGGCCAAAATCAATGATGGCCTATTGTATAAATAATAGAACAAAAATTAACAAAATCTTAATTTTAGTTTATACTTTGCTACAATGACACACTTAGTTATCTACCCACCTCGTTCCTTTCTTTTAGCATGTGCACGTAGTAAATACACCATCATGCTTTTGGGATACGTGTCTTCAGATTCCACAATGATTATTTAGTTGTGGACATTACATCACCACACTCCCTCTCTTGCACTTGGTCCTCATCTTTGTAAGTCACCTTGATTTAGCACCTGTGTGTTTTATCAGTTTCTTTATGAAAATATTTAGCCAACTCCATGACAGTAGCTAAAGCAAGAGGCTATTAGCAGCACACAAGTAGACTGCAAATGCATGCTGGGCCGGGCATGCCCTGAGCTCGTGAAGTGCAGTGAGCGCTACTGGAGCGAAATTGGAGCGGGTGAGAAGGCTGAAGCTCCAGGCCTTTGGGAATTTCGATCCACGTTGGAATCAAATTGGGCACGCTCCATTCCAGCTCCGCTCCACTCACATACTCTGCCTGCCAGCCCTTCCTCTCCTTTCATAAATTGGGGGTTCAAGCCAGCAAAGCTGGGTGAAACACTACTGTATTTGTTGGCGTTGATGATTATTATTATTATTATTATTATTATTACTATTTAATTATTATAATTATGATTATTATTGTTATTATTATTGTTATGGGTTCAGCAGCGAAGCAAATTTCTAAAGCTCACACCCCGCATGCCATGTGACCTAGAGTCATGAAATTCGGTACATAGGTCCCTCTCCTCTCAAGGAACACATTTGCTTCGAGGACCCCATAAGGTCCGCCAGGATGGATTGTCACACAATTTAGAATTTTCGTGAAAATCACTTCAAACTCTGCACAAAACTTAATACATGGCATGGACCAAACTCTCCAAAATTATGTTTTTCCAGGATAGCATCTCAAACAATATGACCAATAAACATTGACATGGGCGTGGTCTGGGACCTAAATGCATATAACTCTGACACCGGTATTCATATTGTAACAGAACTTGGGACACATGTTTCAAACACTGTCAAAACTCAACACCTTTAAGTATATTCAGATCGACCACACGGTGGCGCTATAACGGGCACATGTTTATATCTCATGATTTGTTTACATTTA
>NW_028161865.1:32500-41230 GCF_964263955.1 Coregonus lavaretus
GAACTTTATTGACTTTTAATTTTGGTGGTGAAAACATGGTGTGGATCCCAGATGGCCAACAAGATCTCACGGTTTAACCAATTTGACTAGAGATTCTGACGTTTTTTCACGTTTCTCCAAACATCAAATTTCGAGCTGTATTTGACACCCTGGGTTCCTCCTCCTTCATTAATTCCGAATGGTTAAGTTAAGGGTTAAGGTTTAGGATAGATTTAAAACAACTTCACGGTAAAGTTTAGGCATTAATTCCTAATGGTTAAATTAATGGTTAAGGTTTGGGATAAATTTAAAGCAACTTCACGGTAAAGTTTAGGCGTTAATTCCTAATGGTTAAATTAATGGTTAAGGTTTGGGGTTAAAAATAAAAAACACAAAACTAGTGTCTAGCACTGAGATTGAACACTCGACCCTCGGAGCCAGAGCTCACTAGTGTCTAGCACTGAGATTGAACACTCGACCCTGGGAGCCAGAGCTCGCTGTTTACGCCCATCCACAACGCCATAGCAAAACCCAAGCCTACCTTATGGTAATAGTGCTCACCGTTGCACCCAGTGGTCGGTTTTAAAGACATCTCCCGACGTCCTCGGGACATGGATGGACGTCCAATTTCAAAGTGAATCTTGAGCGACTTGGCTGCCTATTCTCGACCTATTCCCTACACAGTGCATTACTTTTGACCAGAGACCTTTGGGTAGTGAACTATAATAGAATAATATACATAATATATAATATAATCGAGAATATTTCAAACACACTATCATAGCTTATTGTGAAATAGACACAAATTACTTATTCGAAAGTCATGACAGGTATTTTTTCATGTCCAGTAAAAAATTTTTTTGGATAAGGAACTTGTGTACATTACACAGTTTTCTTACAAATTCCAATTTGTTGTAGCTAACATTAACTAGGTTAGCTACGTGGATAACGTTAGCTTGGCTAGGGGTTAAGGTTAGGGTTAGCTAAGACGCTAGCTAAAAAGTAGTAAGTAGTTGCGAAGTTGCTAATTAGCTGAAATGCGAAAGTTCGAACACGTGATTCAAAATGTGATTTGAACACACAACGTTTGGGTTGCTAGACCTTTGCGTTATACGCCCACCCATCATCCCCGACCAACCTCTATCGTTTCTGTCTTAAGTAACCTACTGTCTTTATCTGTGATTGAAACGCACTGTATAGAAAATCATGTATTGGACACGATTATTTTTCTCCAAAACATGCATCCTGTTTGCAATAAGGCACTAAAGTAATACTGCAATAAATTTGGCAAATATATATATATATTTTCCTGAATACAAAGCATTATGTTTGGGGCAAATCCAACACAACACATCACTGAGTACCACTCTTCATATTTTCAAGCATGGTGGTGGCTGCATCATGTTATGGGTATGCTTGTCATCGGCAAGGACTAAGGAATTTTATAGGATAAAAAGAAACGGAATACAGCTTAGTACAGGCAAAATCCTAGAGGAAAACCTGGGACAGCCTGCTTCCCAACAGACACTGGGAGACATATCAACCTTTAAGCAGGACAATAACTTTAAACGCATTACTTACCAAGACAACATTGAATATTCCTGAGTAGCCTAGTTACAGTTTTGACTTAAATCGGCTTGAAAATCTGATCAACAACCAACTTGACAGGGCTTGAAGAATAAAATTAATAAATATGTGCAAATATTGTACAATCCAGGTTTGCAAAGCTCTTACCCAGAAAGACTCACAGCTGTAATCGCTGCCAAAGGTGATTCTAACATGTATTGACTCAGGGGGTTGAATACCTATATTAGATATATTAGTGTTTTATTTTCCATTAATAAAAAAAATAAAAATGGTTCCACTTTGACATTTCAGAGTATTTTGTGTAGATCATTGACAAAAAACAACAACAATTAAATCCATTTTAATCCCACATTTTAACCCAACAAAGTGTGGAAAAAGTCAAGGGGTGTGAATACTTCCTGAAGGCGCTGTGTATTGTGGGTGATAACCTCATGGCTTCAGTTAACCCTTGGAGTTGTTCCTGTTCTGTAGACCTCAGTTCTACATCTATTTATGTTCGGGGCTTTAGAATAGTTTCACTCTTGTTCATCTACAGACCTTTAAGTACTCTTTTTATGGTTTTTGATTTTCTCTGACTTTGTAAACAACTTCAAGTTTGGGAAAACCCCTCAGTTGTCTCTCGTTGGTTCCTCCCTTACAGCATGCTATGAGGTCCACAGGAGGCTGGTAAGGGGAGAACGGCTCATAATAATGGCCAGAATGGCGCAAATGGAATGGCATCAAACACCTGGAAACCCTGGATTTGATGTATTTGCTACCATTCCACTGGTTCCGCTCCGGTCATTACCACGAGCCCGTTCTCTCCTGTGATGAGGTCATAGTCACGTGTTTTTCTGTACTCCCATATACCAGCAAGGTGTTTCCCAGAAGGTAAGTCCAAGTCACAGGATGGTTTGGTGTCTGTTAGTGGGTGGTTGTGTTGTAGAGCTTTTGGTCATTTGGAAAGAAAGAGGTAAAGATCTCTCCTTCTTACTCTTGTTATCACACATACGTTTCTTTGTTTGTTGGATCAGAATGTATCTCCCTCTCTCTCTCCATCTCTCTATCCCTCCCTTTTTCTTTCTCTCTCTCTCTCTCCATCCCTCCAACCCTTCCCTCAATCTCTCTCGCTCTACCCGTCGTTCTGTTTTTCTCCCCACTCCCCATCTCTCCCTGCAGCGAGATCACACCAGATAGACCTCAGTATTCAACGTTTGTCCAGTTCTCCAGGAGATGCCTTCAATACTGTCCACTAAGGGCAATTTGAGCACATATTAGTAGGCTTTCGATTAGCTATGGCATTGTGGATGGGGATAGAGGATGGGCTTAAACTGTGCGCTTCGGCTCCGAGGATCACGGCTTCAGTCCCAGTGCACTCATTTTTTGTTCTGTTTTAACCTTATCCCAAACCTGAACCCTTACCTTAACCAGTCGAAAATAATGCCTAAATTTAACTGTTCATTTTTTGATCTGTTTTAACCTTATCCCAAACCTAACCTACTTTCACTTTACCCATAGATGTTTATCCTCTGGACAAACATTGAATACGGAAGTGAGACTGTGAGATCTTGTTGCTCCCTCCCTCTCTCCCTCCCCCTCCCTCTCTCTCTCTCTCTCTCTCTCTCTGGTCTCCTGGGGCTGTTCTGTGTTTTAGGACCATAGAGGGAAACACAGATGTTTGTTTGAGTTGGAAGACCAAGGGGTATTGTGTGTTTACATGTATGTATGTGTGTGTGTGTGTGTGTGTGTGTGTGTGTGTGTTTTGGAGGACAGAGGGGGTATTGTGTGTGTGTGTGTGTGTGTGTGTGTGTGTGTGTGTGTGTGTGTGTGTGTGTGTGTGTGTGTGTGTGTGTGTGTGTGAGCCTGAGTGTGTGTTGGGGGACCAAGGGGGTATTGAGTTGTATCCCTTCTTCACCTTCAAGAGACAATGAACAAACACTTGACTGTGTGTGTCCTTGTGTTTGACTGTGTGTGTCCATGTGTGTATGTCTGTGTGTGTCCCTGTGTGTGACTGTGTGTCTGTGTGACTGTGTGTGTGTGTGTCCCTGTGTGTGTCCCTGTGTGTGTGTGTCCCTGTGTGTGACTGTGTGTGTCCCTGTGTGTGTCTCTGTGTGTGACTGTGTGTGTCCCTGTGTGTGTCCCTGTGTGTGACTGTGTGTGTCCCTGTGTGTGTCCCTGTGTGTGTCCCTGTGTGTGACTGTGTGTGTGTGACTGTGTGTGTGTGTCCCTGTGTGTGTGTGTCCCTCTGTGTGTCCCTGTGCGTGACTGTGTGTGTCCCTGTGTGTGTCCCTGTGTGTGTGTCTGTGTGTGTCCCTGTGTGTGTGTGTCCCTGTGTGTGACTGTGTGTGTCCCTGTGTGTGTCCCTTTGTGTGACTGTGTCCCTGTGTGTGTCCCTGTGTGTGTGACTGTGTGTGTCCCTGTGTGTGTCCCTGTGTGTGTTCCTGTGTGTGTGTCCCTGTGTGTGTCCCTGTGTGTGTGTCCCTGTGTGTGTGTCCCTGTGTGTGTCCCTGTGTGTGTCCCTGTGTGTGTGTGTGTCCCTGTGTGTGTGTGTGTCCCTGTGTGTGTGTGTGTCCCTGTGTGTGTGACTGTGTGTGTCCCTGTGTGTGTCCCTGTGTGTGTGACTGTGTGTGTCCCTGTGTGTGTGACTGTGTGTGTCTGTGTGTGTGTCCCTGTGTGTGTCCCTGTGTGTGTGTGTGACTGTGTGTGTCTGTGTGTGTCCCTGTGTGTGTGATTATGTGTGTGTCTGTCCCTTTGTGTAACTGTGTGTGTGTGTCCCTGTGTGTGTGTCTGTGTGACTGTGTGTGTCCTTGTGTGTGTGACTGTGTGTGTGTGACTGTGTGTGTGTGTGACTGTGTGTGTGTGTGACTGTGTGTGTCCCTGTGTGTGTCCATGTGTGTGACTGTGTGTGTGTCCCTGTGTGTGTCCTTGTGTGTGTCTCTGTGTGTCCCTGTGTGTGTCCTTGTGTGTCCCCCTGTGTGTCCCCCTGTGTGTGACTGTGTGTGTCCCTGTGTGTGTCCCTGTGTGTGTCACTGTGTGTGTCTGTGTGTGTCCCTGTGTGTGACTGTGTGTGTCCCTGTGTGTGACTGTGTGTGTCCCTGTGTGTGTGACTGTGTGTGTCCCTGTGTGTGTGACTGTGTGTGTGACTGTGTGTGTGTGTGACTGTGTGTGTGTCCCTGTGTGTGTCCCTGTGTGTGTGACTGTGTGTGTGACTGTGTGTGTGTGTGACTGTGTGTGTGTCCCTGTGTGTGTGTGTCCTTATGTGTGTGACTGTGTGTGTCCCTGTGTGTGTGACTGTGTGTCCCTGTGTGTGTCCCTGTGTGTGTCCCCGTGTGTGTCCCCGTGTGTGTGTGTCCCTATGTGTGTGACTGTGTGTGTCCCTGTGTGTCCCTGTGTGTGTGTCCCTGTGTGTGTGTGTCCCTGTGTGTGTGTCCCTGTGTGTGTTCCTGTGTGTGTGTCCCTGTGTGTGTCCCTGTGTGTGTGTCCCTGTGTGTGTGTCCCTGTGTGTGTCCATGTCCTCAGGAAAGCTCCCAGTAAAACATCTCTAAGTGTTTCTAGAGTAAATCATCTGAGTGTCTCTGCCATTGATGTGTCACATCCACCGTGAGAGAAACTACAGCGCCAAACACATCTGGACTGGACCAACACACACACACCATCCACCGGGAGAGGAACTACAGCGCCAAACACATCTGGACTGGACCAACACACACACACCATCTCTCCATAGTGACAGGGGAAACGAAGCAGCTGTCCCTACAGTCCAACACTTTCCACTGTTACTGATAAGAATTTTAGCTACTAGAACAGACAGCTCGTGTATTAGAGAGAGACAGAATGAGACAGCGAGAGAGAAAGAGGAGAGAGAGAGAGAGGGGGGGGGGGGGAGAGAGAGAGGGGGGGGAGAGAGAGAGGAGGGGGAGAGAGAGAGAGAGAGAGGGAGAGAGAGAGAGGGGGGGAGAGAGAGAGGGGGGGTTAGAGGAGAGAGAGAGAGAGAGAGGAGGAGAGAGAGACAGGGAGAGAGAGAGGGGGGTAGAGGAGAGAGAGAGAGGGGGGGGGTAGAGGAGAGAGAGAGAGGGGGGTAGAGGAGAGAGAGAGAGAGAGGAGAGGGGGGAGAGAGAGAGAGAGAGGGGGGGAGAGGAGAGAGAAAGAGATAGGAGAGAGAACAAGAGATAGGAGAGAGAGAGAGAGCGTGTTTTGTGAGACAGATAAAGAGAGAGATCATCAGAACTACACGTTAGCCTGTTGTACTCCATCATCATAACTACACGTTAGCCTGTTGTACTCCATCATCATAACTACACGTTAGCCTGTTGTACTCCATCATTTGTAATTGTAACAAACACTGCATGGCTTCAAAACATTGGATGGTCGGTCCTTGTGTAACCGGCACTGTACTGCACGGCTGTATCTCTGCGTTGTGTGTGATTGATTGGGACTACAGACGTGGACTTCGGAAATCAGGCTGTTTTAATGAATCAGAATTCTCTCTGCATCCAAAAGAAAAGACTAAACATTTGTAGAGCACAAATATGTTCTGCCCATTGTCGCCTCTTTCTACAACACAGACGCACAATACACAGGACTGGGATCAGTGGAGGAGCTAGCTATCGTTCACACATACAATACCTTAGCTAGCTAGTAACCACGTGTTGAACTGAACTGGGATCAGTGGAGGAGCTAGCTATCGTTCGCACATACAATACCTAGGCTAGCTAGTAACCACGTGTTGAACTGAACTGGGATCAGTGGAGGAGCTAGCTATCGTTCACACATACAATACCTTAGCTAGCTAGTAACCACATGTTGAACTGAACTGGGATCAGTGGAGGAGCTAGCTATCGTTCGCACATACAATACCTTAGCTAGCTAGTAACCACGTGTTGAACTGAACTGGGATCAGTGGAGGAGCTAGCTATCGTTCGCACATACAATACCTAGGCTAGCTAGTAACCACGTGTTGAACTGAACTGGGATCAGTGGAGGAGCTAGCTATCGTTCACACATACAATACCTTAGCTAGCTAGTAACCACGTGTTGAACTGAACTGGGATCAGTGGAGGAGCTAGCTATCGTTCACACATACAATACCTTAGCTAGCTAGTAACCACGTGTTGAACTGAACTGGGATCAGTGGAGGAGCTAGCTATCGTTCACACATACAATACCTTAGCTAGCTAGTAACCACGTGTTGAACTGAACTGGGATCAGTGGAGGAGCTAGCCATCGTTCACACATACAATACCTTAGCTAGCTAGTAACTACATGTTGAACTGAACTGGGATCAGTGGAGGAGCTAGCTATCGTTCGCACATACAATACCTTAGCTAGCTAGTAACTACATGTTGAACTGAACTGGGATCAGTGGAGGAGCTAGCTATCGTTCACACATACAATACCTTATCTAGCTAGTAACCACGTGTTGAACTGAACTGGGATCAGTGGAGGAGCTAGCTATCGTTCGCACATACAATACCTTAGCTAGCTAGTAACTACATGTTGAACTGAACTGGGATCAGTGGAGGAGCTAGCTATCGTTCGCACATACAATACCTTAGCTAGCTAGTAACCACGTGTTGAATTCAGAATGGTAATATCATCCTAAAAAAGTACAATTACAATTGCATCTTAACAATACCATCCACTCATGAGTAAACTCTAAATATACAACATTATTGAACAAACCACTGTGTGTCATGACTTTGTGCTTGAAGGAATCTAACTTTTCTGAAGACGACAGAAAAAGCGTGCCTACCTCTCATGGTGCATAGAAAGGATTTGATCAGGAGCACGCAGGGCAAAACGTTAAGTACACACTCCTCTATTCCCAGGATACAGGCATGCATAACAACACATCAACATGCTATATTAATATATCAACCTGGTGACATTCACAAAGTACTTTAACGACTGTTACACTTGGATCCATGGATCTGTCTATGAATTTGAGAGTAGTTACATTTCTCCAACCCCGTCCCTCCCCCAAAAACAAGTGGCGGGGTGTGAACCTCTTTGTTTCTTGTTTGAACTGCAGATTGCCCCTTTGAGTAACGAGTGACCGACCTCCCCAACCCCTTGTCCCAAAAGTCTGAAGTGTCTTCCTCTCCTTGTGTCCTCTCCTTCATCTGCATGGATCTGAAACATCTCAAGGAGGCAGGAGATTCCCCCTCACACTCACTATTACACACCAGCAGGAACGCAAACACACACACATAGTTGTTTTTCAATCAAAGCTTTGTTTTTCTTAAGAAAACAAACAGTGTTGTGTCTACTGCATGATGCAACGTAAAGAATCACAACAACATGTAAATGACTAGATCTATAGGTCGCTTACTGACATTTACAAATGGATTATAAAGCGTTAGAATAAAGCATTATCTTATTTTCATTTTGTAACAGTAATATTTACAAACCAACGATTTGATCAAAGTCAATCACTGATTTAACAACAATGCAATTTCTTATTCAAAATTAAACGTATTTTAAAGCAGGCTAGAACACAACAGAAAATACAGTCACAGGAATATAATCATTAATCTCCTCACGACCTCAGTGTGGTTATTAATGTCCATATCTGAAGTCATGATCACTGTCAACAACATTCTGTTACAATGTCCATATCTGAAGTCATGATCACTGTCAACAACACCCCATCATGTCGCATGGCTGGGTTAGAATAGGAGTGTGAATGTGTTACCATGGAGACCCAGTTGTTCCTCCAGGACACAGGACGCTACTCTACCTGGCACAGGGTCACTGAGGAGTCAGGCGAAACAAAGCATCCTGGGTAGAGGGGCTCAGTGAACGTGGCCTGGAACGTATATATATGTGGACCATTGTGTCGGAGGAGATCTCGTAGAAAGAGAGAGTGCCGGCTGGCCAGTCCAGAAACACTCCTACTCTGTAGCTTGGGAAGCAGATAAATGCTAGGGGGGTGGAGGACGGGTCTCTCTGGGGTGGAGGACAGGTCTCTCTGGGGTGGAGGACGGGTCTCTCTGGGGTGGAGGACGGGTCTCTCTGGGGTGGAGGACGGGTCTCTCTGGGGTGGAGGACGGGTCTCTATGGGGTGGAGGACGGGTCTCTCTGGGGTGGAGGACGGGTCTCTCTGGGGTGGAGGACGGGTCTCTCTGGGGTGGAGGACGGGTCTCTCTGGGGTGGAGGACAGGTCTCTCTGGGGTGGAGGACGGG
>NW_028161864.1:0-17087 GCF_964263955.1 Coregonus lavaretus
TGTGTGTGGTGCCTGGTCCTCTATAATGCATCATTACCATAGGAGAGTGTCTTACGTAACCCTCTCCAGTTCACAGTGTGAGGCGAAGGGGGTGAGGGGTGAGAAGGGGGTGAGGGAAGGTCTTTTGTGGAGATAGAAAGTGACATGGGTGCCAATTTATTGCTTTCAGATGACAGGGGTGCTGGAGAATGCAGGCCCTGCCATTGGAGTGGCACTAATGGATCCAGAGAGGGCTGCAGTTGCCTGCTCCGGAGGGGGGATATTGTGCAACTGGACAAGGCGGCTTGACACGGAGCCAGGATGGAGAATTAACAAGGAAACCATGACAGAGACAGAGCATGTCTACTCTGCTGACGGATCAACTGACCAACGCAGATTAAAACCCAGGGTTAGGTTCTGACTGACCAACTACTATAAACATAATCCCAGGGTTAGATTCTGACTGACCAACTACTATAAACATAAACCCAGGGTTAGATTCTGAATGACCAACTACTAGACACATAAACCCAGGGTTAGATTCTGACTGACCAACTACTAGACACATAAACCCAGGGTTAGATTCTGACTGACCAACTACTAGACACATAAACCCAGGGTTAGATTCTGACTGACCAACTACTAGACACATAAACCCAGGGTTAGATTCTGACTGACCAACTACTAGATACATAAACCCAGGGTTAGATTCTGACTGACCAACTACTAGACACATAAAACCCAGTGTTAGATTCTGACTGACCAACTACTAGACACATAAACCCAGGGTTAGATTCTGACTGACCAACTACTAGACACATAAACCCAGGGTTAGATTCTGGACTGACCAACTACTAGACACATAAACCCAGGGTTATATTCTGACTGACCAACTACTAGACACATAAACCCCAGGGTTAGATTCTGACTGACCACTACTAGACACATAAACCCAGGGTTAGATTCTGACTGACCAACTACTAGACACATAAACCCAGGGTTAGATTCTGACTGACCAACTACTAGACACATAAACCCAGGGTTAGATTCTGACTGACCAACTACTAGACACATAAACCCAGGGTTAGATTCTGACTGACCAACTACTAGACACATAAACCCAGGGTTAGATTCTGACTGACCAACTACTAGACACATAAACCCAGGGTTAGATTCTGACTGACCAACTACTAGACACATAAACCCAGGGTTAGATTCTGACACACTCACTCACACTACACTGACACTCCCACACAAATTCACTACATACGCACACACGAACAGGCACACACACACACGCACACACACACACACACACACACACACACACACACACACACACACACACACACACACACACACACACACACACACACACACACACACACAGACCATTTGCATAGTCACTTTACCCTGCCTTCATGTACATATCTACCTCAAATACCTTATTATTATCTACCCTGATGCCGAGTCACTTTACCCTGCCTTCATGTACATATCTACCTCAAATACCTTATTATTATCTATCCTGATGCCTAGTCACTTTACCCTGCCTTCATGTACATATCTACCTCAAATACCTTATTATTATCTATCCTGATGCCGAGTCACTTTACCCTGCCTTCATGTACATATCTACCTCAAAATACCTTATTATTATCTATCCTGATGCCTAGTCACTTTACCCTGCCTTCATGCCCATATCTACCTCAAATACCTTATTATTATCTATCCTGATGCCTAGTCCACTTTACCCTGCCTTCATGTACATATCTACCTCAAATACCTTATTATTATCTATCCTGATGACTAGTACTTTTACCCTGCCTTCATGTACATATCTACCTCAAATACCTTATTATTATCTATCCTGATGCCTAGTCACTTTACCCTGCCTTCATGTACATATCTACCTCAAATACCTTATTATTATCTATCCTGATGCCGAGTCACTTTACCCTGCCTTCATGTACATATCTACCTCAAATACCTTATTATTATCTATCCTGATGCCTAGTCACTTTACCCTGCCTTCATGTACATATCTACCTCAAGTACCTTATTATTATCTATCCTGATGCCTAGTCACTTTACCCTGCCTTCATGTACATATCTACCTCAAATACCTTATTATTATCTATCCTGATGCCTAGTCACTTTACCCTGCCTTCATGTACATATCTACCTCAAATACCTTATTATTATCTATCCTGATGCTTAGTCACTTTACCCTGCCTTCATGTACATATCTACCTCAAATACCTTATTATTATCTATCCTGATGACTAGTCACTTTTACCCTGCCTTCATGTACATATCTACCTCAAATACCTTATTATTATCTATCCTGATGCCTAGTCACTTTACCCTGCCTTCATGTACATATCTACCTCAAATACCTTATTATTATCTATCCTGATGCCTAGTCACTTTACCCTGCCTTCATGTACATATCTACCTCAAATACCTTATTATTATTATCTATCCTGATGCCTAGTCACTTCACTCTGCCTTCATGTACATATCTACCTCAAATACCTTATTATTATCTATCCTGATGCCTAGTCACTTTACCCTGCCTTCATGTACATATCTACCTCAAATACCTTATTATTATCTATCCTGATGCCTAGTCACTTTACCCTGCCTTCATGTACATATCTACCTCAAATACCTTATTATTATCTATCCTGATGCCGAGTCACTTTACCTGCCTTCATGTACATATCTACCTCAAATACCTTATTATGATCTATCCTGATGCCTAGTCACTTTACCCTGCCTTCATGTACATATCTACCTCAAATACCTTATTATGATCTATCCTGATGCCTAGTCACTTTAACCTGCCTTCATGTACATATCTACCTCAAATACCTTATTATGATCTATCCTGATGCCTAGTCACTTTACCCTGCCTTCATGTACATATCTACCTCAAATACCTTATTATTGTCTATCCTGATGCCTAGTCACTTTACCCTGCCTTCATGTACATATCTACCTCAAATACCTTATTATTATCTATCCTGATGCCTAGTCACTTTACCCTGCCTTCATGTACATATCTACCTCAAATACCTTATTATTATCTATCCTGATGCCTAGTCACTTTACCCTGCCTTCATGTACATATCTACCTCAAATACCTTATTATTATCTATCCTGATGCCTAGTCACTTTACCCTGCCTTCATGAACATATCTACCTCAAATACCTTATTATTATCTATCCTGATGCCTAGTCACTTTACCCTGCCTTCATGTACATATCTACCTCAAATACCTTATTATTATTATCTATCCTGATGCCTAGTCACTTTACCCTGCCTTCATGTACATATCTACCTCAAATACCTTATTATTATCTATCCTGATGCCTAGTCACTTTACCCTGCCTTCATGTACATATCTACCTCAAATACCTTATTATTATCTATCCTGATGCCGAGTCACTTTACCCTGCCTTCATGTACATATCTACCTCAAATACCTTATTATTATCTATCCTGATGCCTAGTCACTTTACCCTGCCTTCATGTACATATCTACCTCAAATACCTTATTATTATCTATCCTGATGCCGAGTCACTTTACCCTGCCTTCATGTACATATCTACCTCAAATACCTTATTATGATCTATCCTGATGCCTAGTCACTTTACCCTGCCTTCATGTACATATCTACCTCAAATACCTTATTATGATCTATCCTGATGCCTAGTCACTTTACCCTGCCTTCATGTACATATCTACCTCAAATACCTTATTATTGTCTATCCTGATGCCTAGTCACTTTACCCTGCCTTCATGTACATATCTACCTCAAATACCTTATTATTATTATCTATCCTGATGCCTAGTCACTTTACCCTGCCTTCATGTACATATCTACCTCAAATACCTTATTATTATCTATCCTGATGCCTAGTCACTTTACCCTGCCTTCATGTACATATCTACCTCAAATACCTTATTATTATCTATCCTGATGCCTAGTCACTTTACCCTGCCTTCATGTACATATCTACCTCAGATACCTTATTATTATCTATCCTGATGCCTAGTCACTTTACCCTGCCTTCATGTACATATCTACCTCAAATACCTTATTATTATCTATCCTGATGCCTAGTCACTTTACCCTGCCTTCATGTACATATCTACCTCAAATACCTTATTATTATCTATCCTGATGCCTAGTCACTTTACCCTGCCTTCATGTACATATCTACCTCAAATACCTTATTATTATCTATCCTGATGCCTCGTCACTTTACCCTGCCTTCATGAACATATCTACCTCAAATACCTTATTATTATCTATCCTGATGCCTAGTCACTTTACCCTGCCTTCATGTACATATCAGGGGTCGGCAGGTAGCTTAGTTGGTAAGAGCGTTGTGCCAGTAACCAAAAGGTCGCTGGTTCTAATCCCCGAGCCGACTAGGTGAAAAATCTGTCGATGTGCCCTTAAGCAAGGCACTTAACCCTAATTGCTCCTGTAAGTCGCTCTGGATAAGAGCGTCTGCTAAATGACTAAAATGTAAATGTATATCTACCTCAAATACCTTATTATGATCTATCCTGATGCCTAGTCACTTTACCCTGCCTTCATGTACATATCTACCTCAAATACCTTATTATTGTCTATCCTGATGCCTAGTCACTTTACCCTGCCTTCATGTACATATCTACCTCAAACACCTTATTATTATCTATCCTGATGCCTAGTCACTTTACCCTGCCTTCATGTACATATCTACCTCAAATACCTTATTATTATCTATCCTGATGCCTAGTCACTTTACCCTGCCTTCATGTACATATATACCTCAAATACCTTATTATGATCTATCCTGATGCCTAGTCACTTTACCCTGCCTTCATGTACATATCTACCTCAAATACCTTATTATGATCTATCCTGATGCCTAGTCACTTTACCCTGCCTTCATGTACATATCTACCTCAAATACCTTATTATTATCTATCCTGATGCCTAGTCACTTTACCCTGCATTCATGTACATATCTACCTCAAATACCTTATTATTATCTATCCTGATGACTAGTCACTTTACCCTGCCTTCATGTACATATCTACCTCAAATACCTTATTATTATCTATCCTGATGCCTAGTCACTTTACCCTGCCTTCATGTACATATCTACCTCAAATACCTTATTATTATCTATCCTGATGCCTAGTCACTTTACCCTGCCTTCATGTACATATCTACCTCAAATACCTTATTATTATCTACCCTGATGCCGAGTCACTTTACCCTGCCTTCATGTACATATCTACCTCAAATACCTTATTATTATCTATCCTGATGCCTAGTCACTTTACCCTGCCTTCATGTACATATCTACCTCAAATACCTTATTATTATCTATCCTGATGCCTAGTCACTTTACCCTGCCTTCATGTACATATCTACCTCAAATACCTTATTATTATCTATCCTGATGCCTAGTCACTTTACCCTGCCTTCATGCCCATATCTACCTCAAATACCTTATTATTATCTATCCTGATGCCTAGTCACTTTACCCTGCCTTCATGTACATATCTACCTCAAATACCTTATTATTATCTATCCTGATGACTAGTACTTTACCCTGCCTTCATGTACATATCTACCTCAAATACCTTATTATTATCTATCCTGATGCCTAGTCACTTTACCCTGCCTTCATGTACATATCTACCTCAAATACCTTATTATTATCTATCCTGATGCCGAGTCACTTTACCCTGCCTTCATGTACATATCTACCTCAAATACCTTATTATTATCTATCCTGATGCCGAGTCACTTTACCCTGCCTTCATGTACATATCTACCTCAAATACCTTATTATGATCTATCCTGATGCCTAGTCACTTTACCCTGCCTTCATGTACATATCGGGGGTCGGCAGGTAGCTTAGTGGGTAAGAGCGTTGTGCCAGTAACCGAAAGGTCGCTGGTTCTAATCCCCGAGCCGACTAGGTGAAAAATCTGTCGATGTGCCCTTAAGCAAGGCACTTAACCCTAATTGCTCCTGTAAGTCGCTCTGGATAAGAGCGTCTGCTAAATGACTAAAATGTAAAATGTAAATGTATATCCACCTCAAATACCTTATTATGATCTATCCTGATGCCTAGTCACTTTACCCTGCCTTCATGTACATATCTACCTCAAATACCTTATTATTGTCTATCCTGATGCCTAGTCACTTTACCCTGCCTTCATGTACATATCTACCTTATTATTATCTATCCTGATGCCTAGTCACTTTACCCTGCCTTCATGTACATATCTACCTCAAATACCTTATTATTATCTATCCTGATGCCTAGTCACTTTACCCTGCCTTCATGTACATATATACCTCAAATACCTTATTATGATCTATCCTGATGCCTAGTCACTTTACCCTGCCTTCATGTACATATCTACCTCAAATACCTTATTATGATCTATCCTGATGCCTAGTCACTTTACCCTGCCTTCATGTACATATCTACCTCAAATACCTTATTATTATCTATCCTGATGCCTAGTCACTTTACCCTGCATTCATGTACATATCTACCTCAAATACCTTATTATTATCTATCCTGATGACTAGTCACTTTACCCTGCCTTCATGTACATATCTACCTCAAATACCTTATTATTATCTATCCTGATGCCTAGTCACTTTACCCTGCCTTCATGTACATATCTACCTCAAATACCTTATTATTATCTATCCTGATGCCTAGTCACTTTACCCTGCCTTCATGTACATATCTACCTCAAATACCTTATTATTATCTACCCTGATGCCGAGTCACTTTACCCTGCCTTCATGTACATATCTACCTCAAATACCTTATTATTATCTATCCTGATGCCTAGTCACTTTACCCTGCCTTCATGTACATATCTACCTCAAATACCTTATTATTATCTATCCTGATGCCTAGTCACTTTACCCTGCCTTCATGTACATATCTACCTCAAATACCTTATTATTATCTATCCTGATGCCTAGTCACTTTACCCTGCCTTCATGCCCATATCTACCTCAAATACCTTATTATTATCTATCCTGATGCCTAGTCACTTTACCCTGCCTTCATGTACATATCTACCTCAAATACCTTATTATTATCTATCCTGATAACTAGTACTTTACCCTGCCTTCATGTACATATCTACCTCAAATACCTTATTATTATCTATCCTGATGCCTAGTCACTTTACCCTGACTTCATGTACATATCTACCTCAAATACCTTATTATTATCTATCCTGATGCCGAGTCACTTTACCCTGCCTTCATGTACATATCTACCTCAAATACCTTATTATTATCTATCCTGATGCCTAGTCACTTTACCCTGCCTTCATGTACATATCTACCTCAAGTACCTTATTATTATCTATCCTGATGCCTAGTCACTTTACCCTGCCTTCATGTACATATCTACCTCAAATACCTTATTATTATCTATCCTGATGCCTAGTCACTTTACCCTGCCTTCATGTACATATCTACCTCAAATACCTTATTATTATCTATCCTGATGCTTAGTCACTTTACCCTGCCTTCATGTACATATCTACCTCAAATACCTTATTATTATCTATCCTGATGACTAGTCACTTTACCCTGCCTTCATGTACATATCTACCTCAAATACCTTATTATTATCTATCCTGATGCCTAGTCACTTTACCCTGCCTTCATGTACATATCTACCTCAAATACCTTATTATTATCTATCCTGATGCCTAGTCACTTTACCCTGCCTTCATGTACATATCTACCTCAAATACCTTATTATTATTATCTATCCTGATGCCTAGTCACTTCACTCTGCCTTCATGTACATATCTACCTCAAATACCTTATTATTATCTATCCTGATGCCTAGTCACTTTACCCTGCCTTCATGTACATATCTACCTCAAATACCTTATTATTATCTATCCTGATGCCTAGTCACTTTACCCTGCCTTCATGTACATATCTACCTCAAATACCTTATTATTATCTATCCTGATGCCGAGTCACTTTACCCTGCCTTCATGTACATATCTACCTCAAATACCTTATTATGATCTATCCTGATGCCTAGTCACTTTACCCTGCCTTCATGTACATATCTACCTCAAATACCTTATTATGATCTATCCTGATGCCTAGTCACTTTACCCTGCCTTCATGTACATATCTACCTCAAATACCTTATTATGATCTATCCTGATGCCTAGTCACTTTACCCTGCCTTCATGTACAAATCTACCTCAAATACCTTATTATTGTCTATCCTGATGCCTAGTCACTTTACCCTGCCTTCATGTACATATCTACCTCAAACACCTTATTATTATCTATCCTGATGCCTAGTCACTTTACCCTGCCTTCATGTACATATCTACCTCAAATACCTTATTATTATCTATCCTGATGCCTAGTCACTTTACCCTGCCTTCATGTACATATCTACCTCAAATACCTTATTATTATCTATCCTGATGCCTAGTCACTTTACCCTGCCTTCATGTACATATCTACCTCAAATACCTTATTATTATCTATCCTGATGCCTAGTCACTTTACCCTGCCTTCATGTACATATCTACCTCAAATACCTTATTATTATCTATCCTGATGCCTAGTCACTTTACCCTGCCTTCATGTACATATCTACCTCAAATACCTTATTATTATCTATCCTGATGCCTAGTCACTTTACCCTGCCTTCATGAACATATCTACCTCAAATACCTTATTATTATCTATCCTGATGCCTAGTCACTTTACCCTGCCTTCATGTACATATCTACCTCAAATACCTTATTATTATTATCTATCCTGATGCCTAGTCACTTTACCCTGCCTTCATGTACATATCTACCTCAAATACCTTATTATTATCTATCCTGATGCCTAGTCACTTTACCCTGCCTTCATGTACATATCTACCTCAAATACCTTATTATTATCTATCCTGATGCCGAGTCACTTTACCCTGCCTTCATGTACATATCTACCTCAAATACCTTATTATTATCTATCCTGATGCCTAGTCACTTTACCCTGCCTTCATGTACATATCTACCTCAAATACCTTATTATTATCTATCCTGATGCCGAGTCACTTTACCCTGCCTTCATGTACATATCTACCTCAAATACCTTATTATGATCTATCCTGATGCCTAGTCACTTTACCCTGCCTTCATGTACATATCTACCTCAAATACCTTATTATGATCTATCCTGATGCCTAGTCACTTTACCCTGCCTTCATGTACATATCTACCTCAAATACCTTATTATTGTCTATCCTGATGCCTAGTCACTTTACCCTGCCTTCATGTACATATCTACCTCAAATACCGTATTATTATTATCTATCCTGATGCCTAGTCACTTTACCCTGCCTTCATGTACATATCTACCTCAAATACCTTATTATTATCTATCCTGATGCCTAGTCACTTTACCCTGCCTTCATGTACATATCTACCTCAAATACCTTATTATTATTATCTATCCTGATGCCTAGTCACTTTACCCTGCCTTCATGTACATATCTACCTCAAATACCTTATTATTATCTACCCTAATGCCGAGTCACTTTACCCTGCCTTCATGTACATATCTACCTCAAATACCTTATTATTATCTATCCTGATGCCTAGTCACTTTACCCTGCCTTCATGTACATATCTACCTCAAATACCTTATTATTATCTATCCTGATGCCGAGTCACTTTACCCTGCCTTCATGTACATATCTACCTCAAATACCTTATTATTATCTATCCTGATGCCTAGTCACTTTACCCTGCCTTCATGTACATATCTACCTCAAATACCTTATTATTATCTATCCTGATGCCGAGTCACTTTACCCTGCCTTCATGTACATATCTACCTCAAATACCTTATTATGATCTATCCTGATGCCTAGTCACTTTACCCTGCCTTCATGTACATATCTACCTCAAATACCTTATTATGATCTATCCTGATGCCTAGTCACTTTACCCTGCCTTCATGTACATATCTACCTCAAATACCTTATTATTGTCTATCCTGATGCCTAGTCACTTTACCCTGCCTTCATGTACATATCTACCTCAAACACCTTATTATTATCTATCCTGATGCCTAGTCACTTTACCCTGCCTTCATGTACATATCTACCTCAAATACCTTATTATTATCTATCCTGATGCCTAGTCACTTTACCCTGCCGTCATGTACATATATACCTCAAATACCTTATTATTATCTATCCTGATGCCTAGTCACTTTACCCTGCCTTCATGTCCATATCTACCTCAAATACCTTATTATTATCTATCCTGATGCCGAGTCACTTTACCCTGCCTTCATGTACATATCTACCTCAAATACCTTATTATGATCTATCCTGATGCCTAGTCACTTTACCCTGCCTTCATGTACATATCTACCTCAAATACCTTATTATGATCTATCCTGATGCCTAGTCACTTTACCCTGCCTTCATGTACATATCTACCTCAAATACCTTATTATTATCTATCCTGATGCCTAGTCACTTTACCCTGCATTCATGTACATATCTACCTCAAATACCTTATTATTATCTATCCTGATGACTAGTCACTTTACCCTGCCTTCATGTACATATCTACCTCAAATACCTTATTATTATCTATCCTGATGCCTAGTCACTTTACCCTGCCTTCATGTACATATCTACCTCAAATACCTTATTATTATCTATCCTGATGCCTAGTCACTTTACCCTGCCTTCATGTACATATCTACCTCAAATACCTTATTATTATCTATCCTGATGCCTAGTCACTTTACCCTGCCTTCATGTACATATCTACCTCAAATACCTTATTATTATCTATCCTGATGCCTAGTCACTTTACCCTGCCTTCATGTACATATCTACCTCAAATACCTTATTATTATCTATCCTGATGCCGAGTCACTTTACCCTGCCTTCATGTACATATCTACCTCAAATACCTTATTATTATCTATCCTGATGCCTAGTCACTTTACCCTGCCTTCATGTACATATCTACCTCAAATACCTTATTATTATCTATCCTGATGCCGAGTCACTTTACCCTGCCTTCATGTACATATCTACCTCAAATACCTTATTATGATCTATCCTGATGCCTAGTCACTTTACCCTGCCTTCATGTACATATCTACCTCAAATACCTTATTATGATCTATCCTGATGCCTAGTCACTTTACCCTGCCTTCATGTACATATCTACCTCAAATACCTTATTATTGTCTATCCTGATGCCTAGTCACTTTACCCTGCCTTCATGTACATATCTACCTCAAACACCTTATTATTATCTATCCTGATGCCTAGTCACTTTACCCTGCCTTCATGTACATATCTACCTCAAATACCTTATTATTATCTATCCTGATGCCTAGTCACTTTACCCTGCCGTCATGTACATATATACCTCAAATACCTTATTATTATCTATCCTGATGCCTAGTCACTTTACCCTGCCTTCATGTCCATATCTACCTCAAATACCTTATTATTATCTATCCTGATGCCGAGTCACTTTACCCTGCCTTCATGTACATATCTACCTCAAATACCTTATTATGATCTATCCTGATGCCTAGTCACTTTACCCTGCCTTCATGTACATATCTACCTCAAATACCTTATTATTATCTATCCTGATGCCTAGTCACTTTACCCTGCCTTCATGTACATATCTACCTCAAATACCTTATTATTATCTATCCTGATGCCTAGTCACTTTACCCTTTATTCATGTACATATCTACCTCAAATACCTTATTATTATCTATCCTGATGACTAGTCACTTTACCCTGCCTTCATGTACATATCTACCTCAAATACCTTATTATTATCTATCCTGATGCCTAGTCACTTTACCCTGCCTTCATGTACATATCTACCTCAAATACCTTATTATTATCTATCCTGATGCCTAGTCACTTTACCCTGCCTTCATGTACATATCTACCTCAAATACCTTATTATTATCTATCCTGATGCCTAGTCACTTTACCCTGCCTTCATGTACATATCTACCTCAAATACCTTATTATTATCTATCCTGATGCCGAGTCACTTTACCCTGCCTTCATGTACATATCTACCTCAAATACCTTATTATTATCTATCCTGATGCCTAGTCACTTTACCCTGCCTTCATGTACATATCTACCTCAAATACCTTATTATGATCTATCCTGATGCCTAGTCACTTTACCCTGCCTTCATGTACATATCTACCTCAAATACCTTATTATTATCTATCCTGATGCCTAGTCACTTTACCCTGCCTTCATGTACATATCTACCTCAAATACCTTATTATTATCTATCCTGATGCCTAGTCACTTTACCCTGCCTTCATGTACATATCTACCTCAAATACCTTATTATTATCTATCCTGATGCCTAGTCACTTTACCCTGCCTTCATGTACATATCTACCTCAAATACCTTATTATTATCTATCCTGATGTCTAGTCACTTTACCCTGCCTTCATGTACATATCTACCTCAAATACCTTATTATTATCTATCCTGATGCCTAGTCACTTTACCCTGCCTTCATGTACATATCTACCTCCAATACCTTATTATTATCTATCCTGATGCCTAGTCACTTTACCCTGCCTTCATGTACATATCTACCTCAAATACCTTATTATTATCTATCCTGATGCCTAGTCACTTTACCCTGCCTTCATGTACATATCTACCTCAAATACCTTATTATTATCTATCCTGATGCCTAGTCACTTTACCCTGCCTTCATGGACATATCTACCTCCATTACCTTATTATTATCTATCCTGATGCCGAGTCACTTCACCCTGCCTTCATGTACATATCTACCTCAAATACCTTATTATTATCTATCCTGATGCCTAGTCACTTTACCCTGCCTTCATTTACATATCTACCTCAAATACCTTATTATTATCTATCCTGATGCCTAGTCACTTTACCCTGCCGTCATGTACATATCTACCTCAAATACCTTATTATTATCTATCCTGATGCCTAGTCACTTTACCCTGCCGTCATGTACATATCTACCTCAAATACCTTATTATTATCTATCCTGATGCCGAGTCCCTTCACCCTGCCTTCATGTACATATCTACCTCAAATACCTTATTATTATCTATCCTGATGCCTAGTCACTTTACCCTGCCTTCATGTACATATCTACCTCAAATACCTTATTATTATCTATCCTGATGCCTAGTCACTTTACCCTGCCTTCATGTACATATCTACCTCAAATACCTTATTATTATCTATCCTGATGCCTAGTCACTTTACCCTGCCTTCATGTACATATCTACCTCCAATACCTTATTATTATCTATCCTGATGCCTAGTCACTTTACCCTGCCTTCATGTACATATCTACCTCAAATACCTTATTATTATCTATCCTGATGCCTAGTCACTTTACCCTGCCTTCATGTACATATCTACCTCAAATACCTTATTATTATCTATCCTGATGCCTAGTCACTTTACCCTGCCTTCATGGACATATCTACCTCCATTACCTTATTATTATCTATCCTGATGCCGAGTCACTTCACCCTGCCTTCATGTACATATCTACCTCAAATACCTTATTATTATCTATCCTGATGCCTAGTCACTTTACCCTGCCTTCATTTACATATCTACCTCAAATACCTTATTATTATCTATCCTGATGCCTAGTCACTTTACCCTGCCGTCATGTACATATCTACCTCAAATACCTTATTATTATCTATCCTGATGCCTAGTCACTTTACCCTGCCGTCATGTACATATCTACCTCAAATACCTTATTATTATCTATCCTGATGCCGAGTCCCTTCACCCTGCCTTCATGTACATATCTACCTCAAATACCTTATTATTATCTATCCTGATGCCTAGTCACTTTACCCTGCCTTCATGTACATATCTACCTCAAATACCTTATTATTATCTATCCTGATGCCTAGTCACTTTACCCTGCCTTCATGTACATATCTACCTCAAATACCTTATTATTATCTATCCTGATGCCTAGTCACTTTACCCTGCCTTCATGTACATATCTACCTCAAATACCTTATTATTATCTATCCTGATGCCTAGTCACTTTACCCTGCCTTCATGTACATATCTACCTCAAATACCTTATTATTATCTATCCTGATGCCTAGTCACTTTACCCTGCCTTCATGTACATATCTACCTCAAATACCTTATTATTATCTATCCTGATGCCTAGTCACTTTACCCTGCCTTCATGTACATATCTACCTCAAATACCTTATTATGATCTATCCTGATGCCTAGTCACTTTACCCTGCCTTCATGTACATATCTACCTCAAATACCTTATTATTATCTATCCTGATGCCTAGTCACTTTACCCTGCCTTCATGTACATATCTACCTCAAATACCTTATTATTATCTATCCTGATGCCTAGTCACTTTACCCTGCATTCATGTACATATCTACCTCAAATACCTTATTATTATCTATCCTGATGACTAGTCACTTTACCCTGCCTTCATGTACATATCTACCTCAAATACCTTATTATTATCTATCCTGATGCCTAGTCACTTTACCCTGCCTTCATGTACATATCTACCTCAAATACCTTATTATTATCTATCCTGATGCCTAGTCACTTTACCCTGCCTTCATGTACATATCTACCTCAAATACCTTATTATTATCTATCCTGATGCCTAGTCACTTTACCCTGCCTTCATGTACATATCTACCTCAAATACCTTATTATTATCTATCCTGATGCCGAGTCACTTTACCCTGCCTTCATGTACATATCTACCTCAAATACCTTATTATTATCTATCCTGATGCCTAGTCACTTTACCCTGCCTTCATGTACATATCTACCTCAAATACCTTATTATGATCTATCCTGATGCCTAGTCACTTTACCCTGCCTTCATGTACATATCTACCTCAAATACCTTATTATTATCTATCCTGATGCCTAGTCACTTTACCCTGCCTTCATGTACATATCTACCTCAAATACCTTATTATTATCTATCCTGATGCCTAGTCACTTTACCCTGCCTTCATGTACATATCTACCTCAAATACCTTATTATTATCTATCCTGATGCCTAGTCACTTTACCCTGCCTTCATGTACATATCTACCTCAAATACCTTATTATTATCTATCCTGATGTCTAGTCACTTTACCCTGCCTTCATGTACATATCTACCTCAAATACCTTATTATTATCTATCCTGATGCCTAGTCACTTTACCCTGCCTTCATGTACATATCTACCTCAAATACCTTATTATTATCTACCCTGATGCCTAGTCACTTTACCCTGCCTTCATGTACATATCTACCTCAAATACCTTATTATTATCTATCCTGATGCCTAGTCACTTTACCCTGCCTTCATGTACATATCTACCTCAAATACCTTATTATTATCTATCCTGATGCCTAGTCACTTTACCCTGCCTTCATGTACATATCTACCTCAAATACCTTATTATTATCTATCCTAATGCCTAGTCACTTTACCCTGCCTTCATGTACATATCTACCTCAAATACCTTATTATTATCTATCCTGATGCCTAGTCACTTCACCCTGCCTTCATGTACATATCTACCTCAAATACCTTATTATTATCTATCCTGATGCCGAGTCCCTTCACCCTGCCCCAAGGGCAAGGCAGAGAACAACGGAATGTTAGGATGATGCAGCAGTGTGTGTCTGTTGGTGTGCGTGTCTACAGTGTGTGTGTGTGTGTGTGTGTGTGTGTGTGTGTGTGTGTGTGTGTGTGTGTGTGTGTGTGTGTGTGTGTGTGTGTGTGTGTGTGTGTGTGTGTGTGTCGGTGTGCGTGTCTACAGTGTGTGTGTGTGTGTGTGTGTGTGTGTGTGTGTCGGTGTGTGTCGGTGTGTGTCGGTGTGTGTGTCGGTGTGCGTGTCTAAAGTGTGTGTGTGTGTGTGTGTGTCTGTGTGTGTGTGTGTGTGTGTGTGTGTGTGTCTGTTGATGTGCGTGTCTACAGTGTGTGTGTGTGTCAGTGTGCGTGTCTACAGTGTGTGTGTGTGTGTGTGTGTGTGTGTGTTGGTGTGCGTGTCTACAGTGTGTGTGTGTGTGTGTGTGTGTGTGTGTCGGTGTGCGTGTCTACAGTGTGTGTGTGTGTGTGTGTGTGTGTGTGTGTGTGTGTGTGTGTGTGTGTCTGTGTGTCGGTGTGCGTGTCTACAGTGTGTGTGTGTGTGTGTGTGTGTGTGTGTGTGTGTGTGTGTGTCGGTGTGCGTGTCTACAGTGTGTGTGTGTGTGTGTGTCGGTGTGCGTGTCTACAGTGTGTGTGTGTGTGTGTGTGTGTCTGTCTGTTGGTGTGTGTGTCTACAGTATGTGTGCAAAAACTAAAGCAGGAAGTACCAGTGACTCGCTCAATACGGAAGTGGTCAGATGACGCGAATGCTACGTTACAGGACTAGCGTATCTCTTTATGTAGCTAGCACAGACTGGAATATGTTTCCGGGATTCATCCAATGGCATTGAGGAGTACACCACCTCAGTCACCGACTTCATCAATAAGTGCGTCGACGACGTCATCCCCACAGTGACCGTACGTACATTTCCTAACCAGAAGCCATGGATTACAGGCAACATCCGCACCCGAGCTAAAGGCTGGAGCTGCCGCTTTCTAGGAGCGAGACTCTAATGCGGACGCTTGCAAGAAATCCCGCTATGTCCTCAGACTAACCATCAAACAGGCAAAGCATCAATATAGGACTAAGATTTAATCCTACTGTGTGACGGAGTACCAGTACTGAGTCAATGTGCAGGGGTACCAGTACTGAGTCAATGTGCAGGAGTACCAGTACTGAGTCAATGTGCAGGGGTACCATCACCTAGTCAATGTGCAGGAGTAGCACAAGTAGCACAATCTGCAGGAGTACCAGTACTGAGTCAATGTGCAGGAGTACCGGTACTGAGTCAATGTGCAGGAGTACCATCACCTAGTCAATGTGCAGGAGTACCAGTACTGAGTCAATGTGT
>NW_028161863.1:0-20305 GCF_964263955.1 Coregonus lavaretus
AGAATGCTCAGCGGGTCCACAACCCTACCTCCCATGGGGATGGCATCAAGCACACCAAGGAGACGGTGGCTGCACTCAGCGAGGTGGGCTGGATGACCTCCGTCAAAGACTGGGCCGGGGTCATGATATCAGCCCAGACACTGACGGGCAGAGTCCTGGTGAGTCCATGTTGCATAGGCACCTGTATGGTGTCCGTGTTAGGACAGAGTCCTGGTGAGTCGCACACTCATGTCTGTTTGCTGTGGATTTATTTGACCAACCTTTTGGCAAAAGAATATTATTATTATTATAATAAAGAGCCTTTATCAAGGGCCACCATCTACAACATGTCTCACTCAGTCTTGTCACACTCTGGTTCTAGGACTTTTTGTGTTTAGTCAGGGTGTGTAGATTTCCGTGTGTTGTGTACTGTGGGTAGTGTCTAGGTGTTCGCGTTCTATGTTTGGTCAGTGACTCCCAATCGGAGGTAACGAGTGTCAGCTGTCGGCTCGTTATCTCTGATTGGGAGCCATATTTAAATGTCTGTGTTCACCTTGTGGTTGTGGGTTTTTGTTCTTTATTCAGTCGGTGTAACTGAGGACGTCACGGATCGTGTTTTGTTTTGTCGTGTGTTTCAATATTAAAATCATCATGTTCACTCCCAACGCTGCGCTTTGGTCATACTTCATTGGCGAGCGTGACAGAAAAACCCACCACAACGAGACCAAGCAGCAGTTGGATAACGAGTGGTGGAGCCAGAAGAGCGAAGGTTGGGAGAGGACTATGGAGGCCTGGTCCCCCGAGAGGAGAGACCCCCAGAAAATTTTTAGGGGGGGGCTCACGACGTCGGGGCAGAAGGTGTACGGCCCGGAGGAGTGCAAGAGGTTGGCAGATATGGCCGCCAGTTTAAGGGGGCCACTGGTTACGAAGGGGATGGAAAGTGTGGAGGCACGGCGAGAGGTACTGGGGGGTGTTTCCAGTCCGGTCCGGCCCGTTCCTGATCCCCGTGTAGGGCCAGGGGTGTGTGTCCCCAGTGCGGTTCTGTCTGTCCCTGCTCAACGCACCAAGCCTACGGGGTGCGTCGCCAGCCCAGCTCGGCCTGTTCCTGCGCCCCGCACCAAGTCTGTGGTGCGTTTCGCCAGCCCAGCCCGGCCTGTCCCTGCTCAACGCACCGAGCCTACGGGGTGCGTCGTCAGCCCTGTCCAGCCAGAGCCGTCCGCCAGACAGGATCAGCCAGAGCCTTCCGCCAGACAGGATCAGCCAGAGCCTTCCGCCAGCCATGAGCAGCCAGATCCTTCCGCCAGCCATGAGCAGCCAGATCCGTCAGCCAGCCATGAGCAGCCAGATCCGTCAGCCATCCATGAGCAGCCAGATCCGTCAGCCAGCCATGAGCAGCCAGATCCGTCAGCCAGCCATGAGCCGTCCAGCCAGGATCCGCCAGAGCCGTCCAGCCAGGATCCGCCAGAGCCGTCCAGCCAGGATCCGCCAGAGCCGTCCAGCCAGGATCCGCCAGAGCCGTCCAGCCGGGATCCGCCAGAGCCTTCCAGCCGGGATCCGCCAGAGCCTTCCAGCCAGGATCCGCCAGAGCCGTCCAGCCAGGATCCGCCAGAGCCGTCCAGCCGGGATCCGCCAGAGCCGTCCAGCCGGGATCCGCCAGAGCCGTCCAGCCGGGATCCGCCAGAGCCGTCCAGCCGGGATCCGCCAGAGCCGTCCAGCCGGGATCCGCCAGAGCCGTCCAGCCAGGATCCACGCGCCAGGCCAGGGGCGCGTGTCGTCAGTCCGGTTCCGGCCGGCGGGGCTGGGCAGGACCGGGGGTACTTTGGGGGGTTGGAGAGGAAGTGGGGAGGAAGCCCGGAGCCGGAGCCGCCGCCGAGGAGGAATGCCCACCCAGCCCTCCCCTGTTTGCTTGTAGTTAGGCGCGGTCGCAGTCCGCGCCTTTGGGGGGGGGTACTGTCACACTCTGGTTCTAGGACTTTTTGTGTTTAGTCAGGGTGTGTAGATTTCCGTGTGTTGTGTACTGTGGGTAGTGTCTAGGTGTTCGCGTTCTATGTTTGGTCAGTGACTCCCAATCGGAGGTAACGAGTGTCAGCTGTCGGCTCGTTATCTCTGATTGGGAGCCATATTTAAATGTCTGTGTTCACCTTGTGGTTGTGGGTTTTTGTTCTTTATTCAGTCGGTGTAACTGAGGACGTCACGGATCGTGTTTTGTTTTGTCGTGTGTTTCAATATTAAAATCATCATGTTCACTCCCAACGCTGCGCTTTGGTCATACTTCATTGGCGAACGTGACAAGTCTGATGTGATGCTTTTACAGAAGTGTTTCCTTTTGTGGGTCCGGGTGCCAGAAAGACTGTGAAAAGGTCAGCTCTGGTGACTTTTAAAAATGATTTTCTTCAACAAATGTTTATTACAGCTTTAAAATTATTAGCTTTAAAACAGCACCATTTTCTCTCAGCATCATGGAAAAATGTGTATACTTGCATGAGATTAGCTATAAACTGCAAATTTCTGCTATAAACTGCAAAAATGTTATGTGCCCCATGAAACAACATATAGAATTGCAAGAAGTTAGCTGTTTTCCAAAAAAACACTCACTGTCTTTTGCAGACAGGTGGGTTTGGCTGCCACTGTCACGTTCGTTGAATGACGGGTCAGACCAAGGCGCAGCGTGATATGCGTACATGTTTATTAACTTATCAACACAACGACAAAACAACAAACGAAACGTGAAGTCCAAGGTAGAACACAACTCCTGGATCCCACAACTCAACAATGCCAATAGGCTGCCTAAGTATGAACCCCAATCAGAGACAACGAGCGACAGCTGCCTCTGATTGGGAACCACACCGGCCAACATAGAAATACACATAATAGATCAAAACATATAGAAACAACAAAGAATATACACACCTTGACTCAACATATACGAGTCCCCTGAGTCAGGGCGTGACAGTACCCCCCCCCCCAAAGGTGCGGACTCCGACCGCACAAC
Organism: Coregonus lavaretus; assembly: GCF_964263955.1. Classification (NCBI taxonomy): domain Eukaryota; kingdom Metazoa; phylum Chordata; class Actinopteri; order Salmoniformes; family Salmonidae; genus Coregonus; species Coregonus lavaretus. The sequence goes on from NW_028161863.1 coordinate 2,972, forward strand.
CTTCACTTAACAGGGTAGGGGCCGGGTGGGCATTCCGCCTCGGAGGCGGATCCGGCTCCAGGCGTGACGACCTCTTACTCTCCGCCTCCCCGTTGCGCCCCTGGTCTGGTCTGGACCTCGGCGCGTTGCTTCCCCTCTCCTTCCTCCCACGATACTCCAAGCCCTGTCTGGACCCTGGTGTGGGAGACCCCGAACCTGGAGAGGGGCTGACGTCATGGTCTGGACTGGAGCCGCTGACCGGAGCTGGACCGGGCACCGGTGGAGCGGACTGCTCAGGCTCCGTACTGGAGCCGCTGACCGGAGCTGGACTAGGCACCGGTGGAGCGGACTGCTCTGGCTCCGGAGTGGAGCCGCTGACCGGAGCTGGATCAGGCACCGGTGGAGCGGACTGCTCAGGCTCCGGAGTGGAGCCGCTGACCGGAGCTGGGTTGGACCCCGGTGGAGCGGACTGCTCTGGCTCCGGAGTGGAGCCGCTGACCGGTGCTGGACCAGGCACCGGTGTAACGGGCACGGGCCGTGCTGGACTTGACACACGCACCACTGGTCTGGTGCGAGGAGCAGGCATGGGCCGGACTGGACTAGGAACACACACCACTGGCTTGGTGCGGGGAGCAGGCACGGGCCGTACCGGACTGGGAACACGCACCACAAGCTTGGTGCGAGGAGCAGGAACAGGCCGGGCCGGACTGGCGACGCGCACCACTAGCTTGGTGCGGGGAGCAGGAACAGGCCGGGCCGGACTGGGAACATGCACCACTGGCTTGGTGCGAGGAGCAGGAACGGGCCGGACCGGACTGGCGACACGCACCACTGACTTGGTGCGAGGAGCAGGACTGGGTTCCTTTATTAACCCCCGCTCCTCTCTCCGTGCCTCCACTATTTCCTTCTCCCTTTTAGCCTCCTGTAGCACCTCCCTCTGACCGAATAACTCCTGCACCCTCTGAACCAACAGCCCCCGTAACATGGTGGCCTCCTCTCCTAACCTGCAGATCCGCCCTTCCACGGCCTCCTGCTGCCTCGTCGTCCACCCCATGTGCCCCCCCCCCCCCCCAAACATTTTCTTGGGGTTGCCTCTCGGGTCTCCGTCGTCGGGACTGTTGGCGCCGTTTCTCCTCTCCTACCTGGGCATCCTCCTTCATCGCCTTCCGATAACGGACGGCCTCCTCATCAGTAATTCTCCCCCAACCGAGGAGGACATCTACTAATGTTACCTCCTGTTGAGTCCCAGGCGTTTGCTCCTTCTGGGCACGCTGCTTGGTCCTCGTTTGGTGGGATCTTCTGTCACGTTCGTTCAATGACGGGTCAGACCAAGGCGCAGCGTGATATGCGTACATGTTTATTAACTTATCAACACAACGACAAAACAACAAACGAAACGTGAAGTCCAAGGTAGAACACACACAACATACCTTACACGGAACAAGATCCCACAACTCAACAGTGCCAATAGGCTGCCTAAGTATGATCCCCAATCAGAGACAACTAGCGACAGCTGCCTCTGATTGGGAACCACACCGGCCAACATAGAAATACACATACTAGATAAACCACATAGAAACAACAAAGAATATACACACCCTGACTCAACATATACGAGTCCCCTGAGTCAGGGCGTGAAACCCACATTGGCACAAAGAGCTAAATAACCTTTAGGACAGTGCTGTACCCGGACAGATGATCTATTTACATAGGAAAAGCGAATGAGCATAACAAAACTTTATTGAAATACTATGATGTTCCCCCCCAAAATGTTGTGTATATACAGTATGTATATATATATACACTACTGTTCAAAAGTTTGGGGTCACTTAGAAATGTCCTTGTTTTCGAAAGAAAAGCAATTTTGTTGTCCATTAAAATAACATCAAATTTATCAGAAATACAGTGTAGACATTGTTAATGTTGTAAATGGCTATTGTAGCTGGAAACGGCTGATTTTTTATGGACTATCTACATAGGCATACAGAGGCCCATTATCAGCAACCATCAGTCCTGTGTTCCAATGGCACGTTGTGTTTGCTAATCCAAGTTTATGATTTTAAAAGGCTAACTGATCATTAGAAAAACCTTTTGCAATTATGTTAGCACAGCTGAAAACTTGTGCTGATTAAGACTAGAAAGGCCTTCTTGAGACTAGAAAGAGGAGTGGGAGGCCCCGGTGCACAACTGAGCAAGAGGACAAATAGATTAGAGTGTCTAGTTTGAGAAACAGACGCCTCACAGGTCCTCAACTGGCAGCTTCATTAAATAGTACCCGCAAAACACCAGTCTCAACGTCAACAGTGAAGAGGCGACTCCGTGATGCTGACCTTCTAGGCAGAGTTGCAAAGAAAAAGCCATATCTCAGACTGGCCAATAAAAATAAAATATTAAGATGGGCAGTCTGAGATATGGCTTTTTTGGTTACTACATGATTCCATATGTGTTATTTCATAGTTTTGATGTCTTCACTATTATTCTACAATGTAGAAAATAGTAAAAATAAAGAAAAACCCTGCAATGAGTAGGTGTGTCTAAACTTTTGACTTTTGACTGGTACCGGTCAAAAGTTTTAGAACACATACCCTTCAAGGGTTTTTCTTTGTTTGTACTATTTTCTACATTGTAGAATAATAGTGAAGACATCAAAACTATGAAATAACACATATGGAATCATGTAGTAACCAAAAAAGTGTTAAACAAATCAAAATACATTTTATAATTTGAGATTCTTCAAATAGGCACCCTTTGCTTTGATGACAGCTTTGCACACTCTTGGCATTATCTCAACCAGCTTCATGAGGTTGTCACCTGGAATGCATTTCTATTAACAGGTGTGCCTTCTTTAAAGTTAATTTGTGGAATTTATTTCCTTCTTAATGCGTTTGAGCAAATCAGTTGTGTTGTAACATGGTAGGGGGGGTATACAGAAGATAGCCCTATTTGGCAAAAGACCAAGTCCATATTATTGCAAGAACAGATCAAATAAGCAAAGAGAAACGACAGTCCATCATTATTTTAAGACATGAAGGTCAGTCAATACGGAACTTTTCAAGAACTTTGATAATTTCTTCAAGTGCAGTCGCAAAAACCATCAAGCTCTATGATGAAACGGCCATAAGCAAACAGGAAAACGCTCATCCAGAGGTGGCACTCCTAGTGGCCGGGGACTTTAATGCATGGAAACTTAAATCAGTTTTACCTAATTTCTACCAGCATGTTAAATGTGCAACCAGAGGGAAAAAAACTCTAGACCACCTTTACTCCACACACAGAGACGCATACAAAGCTCTCCCTCGCCCTCCATTTGGAAAGTCTGACCATAATTCTATCCTCCTGATTCCTGCTTACAAGCAAAAACTAAAGCAGGAAGCACCAGTGACTCTGTCAATAATAAAGTGGTCAGATGAAGCAGATGCTAAGCTACAGCACTGTTTTGCTAGCACAGACTGGAATATGTTCCGGGATTCTTCCGATGGCATTGAGGAGTACACCACATCAGTCTCTGGCTTCATCAATAAGTGTAGCGATGACGTCGTCCCCACAGTGACTGTACGTACATACCCCAACCAGAAGCCATGGATTACAGGCAACATCCGCACTGAGCTAAAGGGTAGACACTGAAACATGCATGAGAGCATCAGCTGTTCCGGATGACTGTGTGATCACGCTCTCCGTAGCCGATGTGAGTAAGACCTTTAAACAGGTCAACATTCACAAGGCCGCAGGGCCAGACGGATTACCAGGACGTGTACTCTGAGCATGCGCTGACCAACTGGCAAGTGTCTTCACTGACATCTTCATCCTCTCCCTGTCTGAGTCTGTAAAACCAACATGTTTCAAGCAGCCCAAGAACACTAAGGTAACCTGCCTAAATGACTACCGACCCATAGCACTCACGTCTGTAGCCATGAAGTGCTTTTAAAGGCTGGTCATGGCTAACATCAACACCATTATCCCAGAAACCCTAGACCCACTCCAATTTGCATATCGCCCCAACAGATCCACAGATGATGCAATCTCTATTGCGCTCCACACTGCCCTTTCACACATGGACAAAAGGAACACCTATGTGAGAATGCTGTTCATTGACTACAGCTCAGCGTTCAACACCATAGTGCCCTCTAAGCTCATCACTAAGCTAAGGACCCTGGGACTAAACACCTCCCCCTGCAACTGGATCCTGGACTTCCTGACGGGCCGCCCCCAGGTGGTAAGGGTAGGCAACAACACATCTGCCACGCTGACCCTCAACACGGGGGCCTCTCAGGGGTGCGTGCTCAGTCCCCTCCTGTACTCCCTGTTCACCCATGACTGCATGGCCAGGCACGACTCCAACATCATCATTAAGTTTGCCGATGACACAACAGTGGTAGGCCTGATCACCGACAACGACGAGACAGCCTATAGGGAGGAGGTCAGATACCTGGCCGTGTGGTGCCAGGACAACAACCTCTCCCTCAAATTGATCAAGACAAAGGAGATGATTGTGGACTACAGGAAAAAGAAGAGGACCGAGCACGCCCCCATTCTCATCGACGGGGCTGTAGTGGAGCAGGTTGAGAGCTTCAAGTTCCTTGGTGTCCACATCACCAACAAACTAACATTGTCCAAGCACACCCAGACAGTCGTGAAGAGGGCACGACAAAACCTATTCCCCCTAAGGAGACTGAAAAGATTTGGCATGGGTCCTCAGATCCTCAAAGGGTTCTACAGCTGCACCATCGAGAGCATCCTGACTGGTTGCATCACTGCCTGGTATGGCAACTGCTCGGCCTACAACCGCAAGGCACTACAGAGGGTAGTGCGTACGGCCCAGTACATCACTGTGGCCAAGCTTCCTGCCATCCAGGACCTCTATAACAGGCGGTGTCAGAGGAAGGCCCTAAAAATTGTAAAAGACTCCAGCCACCCTAGTCATAGACTGTTCTCTCTGCTACCGCACGGCAAGAGGAACCGGAGCACCAAGTCTAGGTCCAAGAGGCTTCTAAACAGCTTCTACCCCCAAGCCATAAGACTCAATCAAATGGCTACCCAGACTATTTGCATTGCCCCCCACCCCTCTTTTACGCTGCTGCTACTCTCTGTTTATTATCTATGCATAATCACTTTAATAACTCTTCCTACATGTACAGATTACCCCAATTACCTCGACTAACCGGTGCCCCCGCTCATTGACTCGGTACCGGTACCCCCTGTATATAGCCTCGCTATTGTTATTTTTACTGCTGCTCTTAGATTATTTGTTACTTTTATTTCTGAATATTTTCTATAAAAAAAATTTTGGGTGTCTTTTTAAAATATATTTATTGTCTTATTTTTTTATTTTAATTTTATTCTTTCTTAAAACTGCATTGTTGGTTAAGGGCTTGTAAGCATTTCACTGTAAGGTCTACACCAGTTGTATTCGGCGCATGTGACAAATAAAATGTGATTTGATTTGATTTGATGAAACTGGCTCTCATGAGGACCGCCACAGGAATGGAAGACCCAGAGTTACCTCTGCTGCAGAGGATAAGTTCATTAGAGTTACCAGCCTCAAAAATTGCAGCCCAATTAAATGCTTCACAGAGTTCAAGTAACAGATACATCTCTACATCAACTGTTCTGAGCAGACTGTGCGAATCAGGCCTTCATGGTCGAATTGCTGCAAAGAAACCACTACTAAAGGACACCAATAATAAGAAGAGACTTGCTTGTGCCAAGAAACACGAGCAATGGACATTAGAGCGGTGGAAATTTGTCCTTTGGTCTGGAGTCCACATTTTTGGTTCCAACCACTGTGTCATTGTGAGACACGGTGTGGGTTAACGGATGATCTCCGCATGTGTATTTCCTACCGTAAAGCATGGAGGAGGAGGTGTTATTGTGTGGGGGTGCTTTGCTGGTGACACTGTCTGTGATTTATTTAGAATTCAAGGCACACTTAGCCAGCATGGCTACCACAGCATTCTGCAGTGATATGCCATCACATCTGGTTTGTGCTTAGTGGGACTATCATTTGTTTTTCAACAGGACAATGACCCAACACACCTCAAGGCTGTGTAAGGGCTATTTTACCAAGAAGGAGAGTGATGGAGTGCTGCATCAGATGACCTGGCCTCCACTATCCCCTGACCTCAACCAAATTGAGATGGTTTGAGATGAGTCGGACCGCAGAGTTAAGGAAACGCAGCCAACAAGTGCTCAGCATATGTGGGAACTCCTTCAAGACTGTTGGAAAAGCATTCCAGTTGAAGCTGGTTGAGAGAATGCCAAGAGTGTGCAAAGCTGTCATCAAGGCAAAGGGTGGCTATTTGAAGAATCTCAAATATAAAATATATTTTGATTTTTTTAGCACTTTTTTGTTTACTACATGATTCCATATGTGTTATTTCATAGTTTTGATGTCTTCACTATTATTCTACAATGTAGAAAATAGTAAAAATAAAGAAAAACCCTTGAATTAGTATGTGTGTCCAAACCTTTGACTGGTAGTGTATATACTTTATATTTTTGGTGGGCAGTAGCAGCAATTATTTTGCCATGGCACAGTGCCACAGCTAAATGAATGCAGTGGAAACACTGTTTTACAGACCATAATGTAGCATGGAGGAGTCTCACACTGTCCATCAGTCACAACAAAGGCAGGGTGACTTCCCCCATACCATCCCTTAATTCCCTTATCCTGAAAGAGAGAGGGGGGGGGAGAGAGAGAGGGGGGGAGAGAGATAGAGAGAGAGAGAGAGAGAGAGAGAAGTGAAGCCAGTGAAGAACAAACACCATTGTAAATACAACCCATATTTATGTTTATTTATTTTCCCATTTGTACTTTAACTATTTGCACATTGTTACAACACTGTATATATACATAACATGACATTTGAAATGTCTTTATTCTTTTGAAACTTCTGAGTGTAATGTTTACTGTTAATATTTATTGTTTATTTCACTTTTGTTTACTATCTACTTCACTTGCTTTGGCAATGTTAACACACGTTTCCCATGCCAATAAAGCCCTTAAATTGAATTGAAATTGAATTGAATTGAGAGAGAGAGAGAGAGAGAGAGAGAGAGAGAGATCAGTTTAGCCATTTACATTTGGTCAGTCACATCAAAGACAGGGTGGGTTATGACTAAGTGGGGGAGTGGATTTGTGATAGGAGAGCATTAAGGCCATACCCCACCATCCCATCCCTTAGTTTAGTATAGCCATTTTCATTTAGTCAGTCAGCCGACCTGGGTTCAAACTATATTTTAAATATTTCAATACTTAGTGTGTTTTCTCTCTTTAGCCTACCTTCAGTGCCAGATGGGATTGCTTTGGAACTACTCTATTGGTCCATCAAGCCTGGCTAGCTCAATTGAGCACATATAAACTATTTTTAATGATTTTGAAAAGTATTTTAACCTAGATCTGGTCAGCCGGCCCGGTCGAAGTTGTCGCCATTCATGGCGGCATCCATCTATTCCACTGTTGAGAAAGTATGTGTGTCACATGGAGAACACGTGCTGTTTCCCCCTCCACTCAGTCCTCCGTTATCCTCATTATATTGTATGGTGGGATTAAGAGAAGAGACTTAACCGTCATCAGATTAGAGAGAGGCTCCTCATTTCACTTTAACCCCGTCCCATTGACACGGGCACGTCCCAAATGGTACCCTATTCCCTTTAAAGTGCACTACTTTTGACCAGGGACCATAGGGAAACCCATAGGCCTCTGGTCAAAGTAGTGCACTATACAGGGAATAGGGGTGCCATTTGGAAGGCATGCTGTGTATCCTGCCAACCCAGGGGACCATAGTCAAGGACAGTCCTCTGTACTCAACCCTCTCCTCTGCAAGGTGCCAAATCAGCTTGACATCAGACTGGTCGTGGTTGACAGTACATCTGTTCCTTAAAAGGGTTGATGCTAGTTTATGGATGGGGGGATGATGGGGTATGACGGGGGTATGACGGGGGGATGACGGGGGAGGACGAGAATGACGGGGGAGGACGGAAGAGGACGGAAGAGGACGGGGGGGACGGGGGATGACGGGGGAGTACGGGGGATGACGGGGGAGTACGGGGGATGACGGGGGAGTACGGGGGATGACGCCACTGTACTGCCTGCATGGATGAGGGAGGGAGGCTGTACATCGTAGTTGTAGCTGCATGGACCAGGAAGGAACTCTCATTTCATTCATTGTCTGAATGCAGCATGGACCAGGAAGGAACTCTCATTTCATTCATTGTCTGAATGCAGCATGGACCAGGAAGGAACTCTCATTTCATTCATTGTCTGAATGCAGCATGGACCAGGAAGGAACTCTCATTTCATTCATTGTCTGAATGCAGCATGGACCAGGAAGGAACTCTCATTTCATTCATTGTCTGAATGCAGCATGGACCAGGAAGGAACTCTCATTTCATTCATTGTCTGAATGCAGCATGGACCAGGAAGGAACTCTCATTTCATTCATTGTCTGAATGCAGCATGGACCAGGAAGGAACTCTCATTTCATTCATTGTCTGAATGGGGCAGTTATCACTCTGTCTTAACGAAGCAGAGCATAGTCACCAGTCTCTCTTACGGTTTAAAACAGTGGTGGTTGATTGAACTATAAATTGGAGGACTGGCTCATAATAATGGATAGAACAGAATGAATGGAATGGTATATATCAACCATATGGTAGCTTAGTGGGTAAGAGCGTTGTGCCAGTAACCGAAAGGTCGCTGGTTCTAATCCCCGAGCCGACTAGGTGAAAAATCTGTCGATGTGCCCTTGAGCAAGGCACTTAACCCTAATTGCTCCTGTAAGTCGCTCTGGATAAGAGCGTCTGCTAAATGACAAAAAAAATAAAAAAAAAATATATATATTATTCAATTATTATCCTCCCCTCACCAGCCTCCTCTGGTATAACGATGGTGGTTATTGAACAATTTCCAACACTCTTAACCTACAGATTGTAAACAATTTTAGTTATTATTTTTAGCCAATTTCATTGTCCAAAAAGAGGGTTGTAGACAGTTTCTCGTTTAGGAAAAGTACAGAATGGATTTGTCCCAAATGGCACCCCATTCTCTATACTATGAAACAAATAATAATTATATAAAGAATGATAGTAAAAAGCTTTGGAGCACCTTAAATGAAATTTTGGGCAAAAAGGAAAACTCTGCTCCATCATTCATTGAATCAGATGGCTCATTCATCACAAAACCCACTGATATTTTTTTCATTGGCAAGATTAGCAAACTTAGGTATGACATGCTAGCAACAAACGCTGACACTACACATCCAAGTATAACTGATCAAATTATGAAAGACAAGACAAGCGTTGTAATTTTGAATTCTGTAAAGTGAGTGTGGAAGAGGTGAAAACATTATTGTTGATAGACAATGACAAGCCACTGAGGTCTGACAACTTGGATGGAAAATTACTGAGGAAAATAGCGGACGATATTGCCACTCCTATTTGCCATATCTTCAATCTAAGCCTACTAGAAAGTGTGTGCCCTCAGGCCTGGAGGGAAGCTAAAGTATTTCCGCTACCCAAGATTAGTAAAGCCCCCTTTACTGGCTCAAATAGCCGACCAATCAGCCTGTTACCAACCCTTAGTAAACTTTCTGAGAAAATTGTGTTTGACCAGATTCAATGCTATTTTACTGTAAACAAATCGACAACAGACTTTCAGCACGCATATAGGGAAGGACATGCAACACGAATGGCACTTACACAAATTACTGATGATTAGCTGTCCAACATAATCCAGGTAGAATTCCCCAGGGCAGCTGTCTAGGCCCCTTACTTTTTTCAATCTTTACTAATGACATGCCACTGGCCTTGAGTAAAGCCAGTGTGTCTATGTATGCGGATGACTCAACACTATACACGTCAGCTACTACAGCTAGTGAAATCACGGCAACACTTAACAAAGAGCTGCAGTTAGTTTCAGAATGGGTGGCAAGGAATAAGTTAGTTCTAAATAATTCAAGCATTGTATTTGGGACAAATCGTTCACTAATCCCTAAACCTCAACTAAATATTGTAATAAATAATGTGGAAATTGAGCAAGTTGAGGTGACTAAACTGCTTGGAGTAGCCCTGGATTGTAAACTGTCATGGTCAAAACATGTTGATACAACAGTAGGCACAGACACACACATACACATACACATGATAAGACACACACTCTACACACGTAATGGGGATCCTTAATAAAACCCAGGAAGAGTAGCTGCTGCCTTGGCAGGAACTAATGGGGATCCTTAATAAACCCCAGGAAGAGTAGCTGCTGCCTTGGCAGGAACTAATGGGGATCCACAATAAACCCCAGGAAGAGTAGCTGCTGCCTTGGCAGGAACTAATGGGGATCCATAATAAACCCCAGGAAGAGTAGCTGCTGCCTTGGCAGGAACTAATGGGGATCCTTAATAAACCCCAGGAAGAGTAGCTGCTGCCTTGGCAGGAACTAATGGGGATCCTTAATAAACCCCAGGAAGATTAGCTGCTGCCTTGGCAGGAACTAATGGGGATCCTTAATTAACCCCAGGAAGAGTAGCTGCTGCCTTGGCAGTAACTAATTGGGATCCATAATAAACCCCAGGAAGAGTAGCTGCTGCCTTGGCAGGAACTAATGGGGATCCATAATAAACCCCAGGAAGAGTAGCTGCTGCCTTGGCAGGAACTAATTGGGATCCTTAATTAACCCCAGGAAGAGTAGCTGCTGCCTTGGCAGGAACTAATGGGGATCCATAATAAACCCCAGGAAGAGTAGCTGCTGCCTTGGCAGGAACTAATGGGGATCCATAATAAACCCCAGGAAGAGTAGCTGCTGCCTTGGCAGGAACTAATGGGGATCCATAATAAACCCCAGGAAGAGTAGCTGCTGCCTTGGCAGGAACTAATGGGGATCCCTAATAAATATAGTGCACTACTTTTGACCAGAGCCCTATGGAGAATAGGGTGCCATTTGGGACACACCCTATGTCTCAGGTCATGCTGGCACTGTGTGTCCTGTCCTCTAGTCCGTCCTGTCCTCTAGTCTGTCCTGTCCTCTAGTCCGTCCTGTCCTCTTGTCCGTCCTGTCCCCTAGTCCGTCCTGTCCTCTAGTCCGTCCTGTCCTCTAGTCCGTCCTGTCCTCTAGTCCGTCCTGTCCTCTAGTCTGTCCTGTCCTCTAGTCCGTCCTGTCCTCTAGTCTGTCCTGTCCTCTAGTCCGTCCTGTCCTCTAGTCCGTCCTGTCCCCTAGTCCGTCCTGTCCCCTAGTCCGTCCTGTCCTCTAGTCTGTCCTGTCCTCTAGTCCGTCCTGTCCTCTAGTCCGTCCTGTCCTCTAGTCCGTCCTGTCCGCTAGTCCGTCCTGTCCCCTAGTCCGTCCTGTCCTCTAGTCTGTCCTGTCCTCTAGTCCGTCCTGTCCTCTAGTCTGTCCTGTCCTCTAGTCCGTCCTGTCCTCTAGTCCGTCCTGTCCTCTAGTCTGTCCTGTCCTCTAGTCTGTCCTGTCCTCTAGTCCGTCCTGTCCTCTAGTCCGTCCTGTCCTCTAGTCCGTCCTGTCCGCTAGTCCGTCCTGTCCCCTAGTCCGTCCTGTCCTCTAGTCTGTCCTGTCCTCTAGTCCGTCCTGTCCTCTAGTCTGTCCTGTCCTCTAGTCCGTCCTGTCCTCTAGTCCGTCCTGTCCTCTAGTCTGTCCTGTCCTCTAGTCCGTCCTGTCCTCTAGTCCGTCCTGTCCTCTAGTCCGTCCTGTCCTCTAGTCCATCCTGTCCTCTAGTCTGTCCTGTCCTGTCTGGAAACAAAAGCGGATAAAGTCTCCTGAAAGAGGATTTAGCCAGAAAGCTTCCTAGTTCTCTCCTCTGTGTTAAATGTGTATTCCCTACATAGTGCATTACTTATGACCAGAGCCCTATGCCAGTTGTCTGCACGGTTGGTCCTTATACCTCCATGAATGTGATATATATTATTAGAGCTGGGACGATACCAGTATCATGATACTCGTTAGTATTGTGGCAAGGAAACAAAACACAAAGCGGATTTAACTTCTTTAGGAAAACAGCCTAAAATCATTTTGTTGTCATCCTGAGTCACATTTATTTATAATAATAATAATAATAATAATATATTTTCCAAGCAATAGCACACAATATTTTACATACAGCAGGTTTTTAAAGGACCAAAGAGTTTGGTTTGCTTCCTGTTTTTGTTTGCCATGGAAAAAACATTGCGATACTGGTATCGTCACAGCCCTACAAAATATCTAAAGGATATTATTATTATTAAACAGACTTTCCAAACGTGGGTCTGTTGTAGACCCACTTCCTCTCTGCTAAAACTGTATGGTTGTAAGAGATGGGGCAAAAGGAGTGGCTAATATGTCTGGCTGCACATCTGACTGGCTGACTTACTGTAAATTGAGAAATGATGTGACTAAACTCAACAAAAAGAAGAATAAACTGTATTATGAAGCCAAGATCAATGATATAAAGAATGATGGAAAAAAAAAACTTTGGAGTACTTTAAATGATATTATGGGCAGAAAGACAAATTCAACCTCATCTTTCATCGAATCAGATGGCTTATTCATCACAAAACCATTTGATGTTAACAATTATTTAAAGGATTACTTAATTGGCAAAGTGGGCAAACTTAGGAAGGAAACGCCATCATCGAACAGTGAGCCATCGTATTCATGCATAAAAAAACAAATAATGAAAGAAAAGCATTGCAAGTTTGAATTTTGTAAAGTTAGTGTGGGAGACGTGTAAAATTATTGTTATCGATTACTAATGACAAACCTCCTGGCATTGACAACTTAGATGGAAAGCTACTGAGGATGGTAGCTGACTCTATAGCCACTCCTATCTGTCATATCTTTAACCTGAGCCTAGAGGAAAGTCTTTGTCCTCAGGCCTGGAGGGAAGCCAAAGTCATTCCACTACCAAAGAGTGGTAAAGCGGCCTTTACTGGTTCCAACAGCAGACCTATAAGCTCTTAGCAAACTGTTAGCAAAATGGTGTTTGACCAAATACAATACTATTTCTCTGTAAACAAATTAACAACAGACTTTCAGCGTGCTTATAGAGAAGGGCACTCAACACTGACACAAATTAAATAAATTGATAATAAGAAGATTGTGGGAGCTGTACTGTTAGATTTCAGTGCAGCCTTTGATAATATTGACCATAACCTTTTGTTGAAAAAACGTATGCGTTATGGCTTTTCAACCTCTGCCATATCATGAATTCAGAACTATCTATCTAATAGAACTCAAAGGGTTTTCTTTAATGGAAGCTTCTCTAATGTCAAATGTAAAGTGTGGTGTACCGCAGGGCAGCTCTCTAGGCCCTCTGCTCTTTTCTATTTGTACCAAGACCTGCCACTCGCATCAGCAACCACAGCTAATGAAGTCAATGAAACCCTTAACAAAGAGTTGCAGTCTGTTTTGGAATGGGTGGCCAGTAATAAACTGGTCCTGAACATCTCTAAAACTAAGAGTATTGTATTTGGTACAAATGATTCCCTAAGTTCTAGACCTCAGCTGAATCTGGTAATGAATGGTGTGGCTGTTGAAAAAGTTGAGGAGACTAAATTACTTGGCGTTACCTTAGATTGTAAACTGTCATGGTCAAAACATATACAGCTGAAGTCGGAAGTTTACATACACTTAGGTTGGAGTCATTAAAACTCGTTTTTCAACCACTCCACAAATTTCTTGTTAACAAACTATAGCTTTGGCAAGTCAGTTAGGACATGTACTTTGTGCATGACACAAGTAATTTTTCGAACAATTGTTTACAGACAGATTATTTCACTTATAATTCACTGTATCACAATTCCAGTGGGTCAGAAGTTTACATACACTAAGTTGACTGTGCCTTTAACTAGCTTGGAAAATTCCAGAAAATGATGTCATGGCTTTAGAAGCTTCTGATAGGCTAATTGACATCATTTGAGTCAATTGGAGGTGTACCTGTGGATGCATTTCAAGGCCTACCTTCATACTCAGTGCCTCTTTGCTTGACATCATGGGCAAATCAAAAGAAATCAGCCAAGACCTCAGAAAAAAATTGTAGACCTCCACAAGTCTGGTTCATCCTTGGGAGCAATTTCCAAATGCCTGAAGGTACCACGTTCATCTGTACAAACAATAGTACGCAAGTATAAACACCATGGGACCACGCAGCCGTCATACCGCTCAGGAAGGAGACGCGTTCTGTCTTATAGAGATGAACATACTTTGGTGTGAAAATTGCAAATCAATCCCAGAACAACAGCAAAGGACCTTGTGAAGGTACTGGAGGAAACAGGTACAAAAGTATCTATATCCACAGTAAAACAAGTCCTATATCGACATAACCTGAAAGGCCGCTCAGCAAGGAAGAAGCCACTGCTCCAAAACCACCATAAAAAAGCCAGACTACAGTTTGCAACTGCACATGGGACAAAGATCGTACTTTTTGGAGAAATGTCCTCTGGTCTGATGAAACAAAAATAGAACTGTTTGGCCATAATGACTATCGTTATGTTTGGAGGAAAAAGGGGTTCGCTTGCAAGCCGAAGAACACCATCTCTGGACTCTGGGCTTTGGGGGTGCTTTTCTGCAGGAGGGACTGGTGCACTTCACAAAATAGATGGCATCATGAGGAAGGAAAATTATGTGGATATATTGAAGCAATATCTCAAGACATCAGTCAGGAAGTTAAATCTTGGTCGCAAATGGGTCTTCCAAATGGACAATGACCCCAAGCATACTTCCAAAGTTGTGGCAAAATGGCTTAAGGACAAGAAAGTCAAGGTATTGGACAAAGCCCTGACCTCAATCCTATAGGAAATGTGTGGGCAGAACTGAAAAAGCGTGTATGAGCAAGGAGGCCTACAAACCTGACTCAGTTACACCAGCTCTGTCAGGAGAAATGGGCCAAAATTCACCCAACTTATTGTGGGAAGCTTGTGGAAGGCTACCCAAAATGTTTGACCCAAGTTAAACAATTTAAAGGCAATGCTACCAAATACTAATTGAGTGTATGTAACCTTCTGACCCACTGTGAATGTGATGAAAGAAATAAAAGCTGAAATAAATCATTATCTCTACTATTATTCTGACATTTCACATTCTTAAAATAAAGTGGTGATCCTAACTGACCTAAGACAGGGAATTTTGACTAGGATTACATGTCTGGAATTGTGAAATACTGAGTGTTAATTTATTTGGCTAAGGTGTATGTAAACTACCGACTTCAACTGTAGATTCAATGGTTGTAAAGATGAGGAGAGGTCTGTCCGTAATAAAGAGATGCTCTGCTTTTTTGACACCACACTCCAAAAAGCAAGTTCTGCAGGCTCTAGTTTTGTCTAATCTTGATTATTGTCCAGTCGTGCGGTTGAGTGTTGCAATGAAAGCCCTGGTTAAGCTGCAGCTGGCCCAGAACAGAGCGGCACGTCTTGCTCTTCATTGTAATCAGAGGGCTAATATAAATACTATGCATGCCAGTCTCTATTGGCTAAAAGTTGAGGAGAGACTGACTGCATCACTTCTTCTTCTCTTAAGAAACATTAATGTGTTGAAAATCCCAAGTTGTTTGCATTGTCAACTTACACACAGCACTGACACACTTACCCCACCAGGGGTCTTTTCACAGTCCCCAAATCCAGAACAAATTCAAGAAAGCGTACAGCATTATATAGAGCCATTATTGCATGGAACTCCGTTCCATCTCATATTGCTCAAATAAACAGCAAACCTGGTTTCAAAAAACAGATCAAGCAACACCTCACGGTACAACGCCTCTCCCCTATTTGACCTAAATAGTTTGTTTGTATGTATTGATATGTAGGCTACGTGTGCCATTCATTTTTTAAAATGTAGTTCTGTCCTTGAGCTGTTCTTGTCTATTACTGTTCTGTATTATGCCATGTTTCATGTTCTGTGTGGACCCCAGGAAGAGTAGCTGCTGCTTTTGCAACAGCTAATGGGGATCCTAATAAAATACCCAAATACCAACAGCTAATGGAGATCCTAATAAAATACCCAAATACCAACAGCTAATGGAGATCCTAATAAAATACCAAATGTCAAAATAAAAGTCCTGCATGTGCGCCATACATGCACAGCAGAGGAATTCCTTGTGGGGGACTTTTATTTTGACATGAAGCAGAGAGAAAGTGGGTCTACAACAGCTACGTATAACCATGTCTATAATGTCCTCAGTCTGTGTGTGATGATTTAGAGAGAATTACTGCAATTGTGTGTGTGTGTGTGTGTGTGTCAGTGTATGTTCATGTCGTTGTGTGTGTATGTTTGTGTGTGTGTGTGTGACAATGTATGTGTGTGTGTGTGTATGCATGTGTGTGTGTGTGTGTGTCAACGAAAGTATGTGTCAGTGTGTGTGGTCTCTCTCTATGAGGGTTCCAGTGGAGCCGAACGCCACTGTTTGGTGAATCCCCCGGCCGTCACCATGACAACAGCAGCTTACCTAAGAACGGCAGATGTGTGCATTCTATGTCAGCTTGTTTAGGGGGTAAATTAAAACCTATTTCTGGGCCGTCTGAGGGTGTATTTTGGGTCTTGGGTCCTATGAGAGAATGAAATCGGATATAAATGAACAACAGTCTGTCTGTGCCTCAGACAGAAACCAAACTGTGAGACAGCAGGAGAATGACTGACTGACTGACTGACTGACAGACTGACTGACTGACTGACTGACAGACAGGTGTGCCTCGCACCTCACAATGCCAGGCTCAATAAACAGTATTTGTTCTTTTGCAGCAGGGAAGACTGGGGGCCCGTCTTTACAGATAGTAAAACATCAAATGAAGCCTTTATATTTATTTGATTACAATATCCTTGCTCTTCTCTATCTATAAAAAATGTATCTGTATTCAGTGACAGTATTCTCCTCTCTCTCTCTCTCTCTCTCTCTCTTCCTCTCTCTCTCTCTCTCTCTCTCTCCTCTCTCCTCTCTCTCCTCTCTCTCTCTCTCTCTCTCTCTCTCTCGCTCTCTCTCTCTCTCCTCTCTCCTCTCTCTCTCTCTCTCTCTCTCTCTCTCTCTCTCTCTCTCTCCCTCTCTCTCTCTCTCTCAATTCAATTCAATTTGCTTTATTGGCATGACGTAACAATGTACTGTACATATTGCCAAAGCGTACTTTGGAGATTAAGTCATACATTTACAATAGGAACATAATTAAAATAATAATAATCAATATTGTCAACGGGACAACAGTAACAACAATAATCAAGGGTCAAAATAACATTGAACAATAACAATAACAATAACAATAACAATAACAATAACAATGGCATAGAGGCAGTGAGGACATTTTCTGTCAGACATTTCCTGTCAGACATTTCTGTCAGACACTGTCCCTCATCTTATGGCAGGCAGCATGTAGTGCGCTGCCAACCCACAGCTC
>NW_028161862.1:7500-15000 GCF_964263955.1 Coregonus lavaretus
AACCCAAATTCAACAATATTCAAACATTTATTGAACTTAGTAGGAAATCAACTAAATCTATTCAACTTGTTAGAAAACATATTAATTTGCCCAAGCCAATCATAAGACATGAACAAAATGCATCAGTGATTGGTATTTCCATGAACTTTCTGAAAGGGCACAGGAATGCCCCTGTCTGTGTGCATGTGTGCGGTGCGCGCGTATGTCTACACTTTGTGTAGCCGTTAGCGATGATGCTAATGATAACCTTCTTCTGGTAGGGAAGGAATGGCTTTCCCCCAAAACCTTCGCAAGTAAATGTTAACTACAAAGTAGCCTATGCCTGCCTGGCAGAATTATACCGTGATCATTTGCATCACTCCAGTGGCCCCCCCCCCAAATTGTAAAGTGGTTATCCCACTGGCTATAGGGTGAACGCACCAATTTGCGAGTCGCTCTGGCTAAGAGCGTCTGCTAAATGACGTTAATGTGCCCTTGAGCAAGGCACTTAACCCTAATTGCTCCTGTAAGTCGCTCTGGATAAGAGCGTCTGCTAAATGACTAAAATGTAAATGTAAATTTGTCCTACAGCAACACCGCTTAACCAAACAAAGGTCTCTTCCTGGTGCACGCTTGCATTTAAGGGTAACTACACCCAAAAATCTAAATGTCTTCCATTTTTCCCAGACCTCAAAAATGGTCACCTGATAGGGTTTAAACATTGTTGTGGACATAGAACATCCAATTGTGCTGTTTTGCTATTAAAAAGGTGTACTTTTGAGAGCGAAAACCTGCCAAAACAGGGACAAACGGTCAACGGGGAAATCTAAACGGAGAAAAGGGAACTTGGGAATTAACGGAATCAGGCAAAACATTGAAGGGATTTTATAGTGCCCTAATGGACTACAGACATTGACAGTCTCCTAGACTAAAAACAAAGGCTGTATGTACTGCCTACATTTTGAGGGAAACGCAATGTCCATTATTTGATTTGATCAGGGCAGGGCAGGGCAGGGCAGCACACACAAACTGCATTTAGTCCAATAACAATCCATGATATTATTAGGGTGATAAATAAAAGGCAATTGCTCCATGACACAAGAGCACGCTCTACTGGGATAAAAAGCTTGCAGCACCTGGTATTCCCAGGCGGTCTCCCATCCAAGTACTAACCAGGCCCGACCCTGCTTAGCTTCCGAGATCGGACAAGATCGGGCGTATTCAGGCTGGTATGGCCGTAAGCGAGGGAACAACTCTTGGTACACTATATAAAGTCAATGTGTCACTCACTCTGAACGAGACACAGAAAAGTATCCACTTTATGACACAGACTGAAGAAGCTCAAACCTTGCTTACATTTCCAAGATATATATATATATATATATATATATATATATATATATTTGAGTCTTGTGGGGGTGGAAGAGGGCATATCCTATGTTGACTTATGACAAGTTCATGGACTAGGGCCCTATAAAATAGGCGTTGCGGACCGAATCACGGAATCCAGACATTAAACCCAAATTCAACAATATTCAAACATTTATTGAACTTAGTAGGAAATCAACTAAATCTATTCAACTTGTTAGAAAACATATTAATTTGCCCAAGCCAATCATAAGACATGAACAAAATGCATCAGTGATTGGTATTTCCATGAACTTTCTGAAAGGGCACAGGAATGCCCCTGTCTGTGTGCATGTGTGCGGTGCGCGCGTATGTCTACACTTTGTGTAGCCGTTAGCGATGATGCTAATGATAACCTTCTTCTGGTAGGGAAGGAATGGCTTTCCCCCAAAACCTTCGCAAGTAAATGTTAACTACAAAGTAGCCTATGCCTGCCTGGCAGAATTATACCGTGATCATTTGCATCACTCCAGTGGCCATTTGTCCTACAGCAACACCGCTTAACCAAACAAAGGTCTCTTCCTGGTGCACGCTTGCATTTAAGGGTAACTACACCCCAAAATCTAAATGTCTTCCATTTTTCCCAGACCTCAAAAATGGTCACCTGATAGGGTTTAAACATTGTTGTGGACATAGAACATCCAATTGTGCTGTTTTGCTATTAAAAAGGTGTACTTTTGAGAGCGAAAACCTGCCAAAACAGGGACAAACGGTCAACGGGGAAATCTAAACGGAGAAAAGGGAACTTGGGAATTAACGGAATCAGGCAAAACATTGAAGGGATTTTATAGTGCCCTAATGGACTACAGACATTGACAGTCTCCTAGACTAAAAACAAAGGCTGTATGTACTGCCTACATTTTGAGGGAAACGCAATGTCCATTATTTGATTTGATCAGGGCAGGGCAGGGCAGGGCAGCACACACAAACTGCATTTAGTCCAATAACAATCCATGATATTATTAGGGTGATAAATAAAAGGCAATTGCTCCATGACACAAGAGCACGCTCTACTGGGACAAAAAGCTTACATCACCTGGTATTCCCAGACGGTCTCCCATCCAAGTACTAACCAGGCCCGACCCTGCTTAGCTTCCGAGATCGGACAAGATCGGGCGTATTCAGGCTGGTATGGCCGTAAGCGAGGGAACAACTCTTGGTACACTATATAAAGTCAATGTGTCACTCACTCTGAACGAGACACAGAAAAGTATCCACTTTATGACACAGACTGAAGAAGCTCAAACCTTGCTTACATTTCCAAGATATATATATATATATTTGAGTCTTGTGGGGGTGGAAGAGGGCATATCCTATGTTGACTTATGACAAGTTCATGGACTAGGGCCCTATAAAATAGGCGTTGCGGACCGAATCACGGAATCCAGACATTAAACCCAAATTCAACAATATTCAAACATTTATTGAACTTAGTAGGAAATCAACTAAATCTATTCAACTTGTTAGAAAACATATTAATTTGCCCAAGCCAATCATAAGACATGAACAAAATGCATCAGTGATTGGTATTTCCATGAACTTTCTGAAAGGGCACAGGAATGCCCCTGTCTGTGTGCATGTGTGCGGTGCGCGCGTATGTCTACACTTTGTGTAGCCGTTAGCGATGATGCTAATGATAACCTTCTTCTGGTAGGGAAGGAATGGCTTTCCCCCAAAACCTTCGCAAGTAAATGTTAACTACAAAGTAGCCTATGCCTGCCTGGCAGAATTATACCGTGATCATTTGCATCACTCCAGTGGCCATTTGTCCTACAGCAACACCGCTTAACCAAACAAAGGTCTCTTCCTGGTGCACGCTTGCATTTAAGGGTAACTACACCCCAAAATCTAAATGTCTTCCATTTTTCCCAGACCTCAAAAATGGTCACCTGATAGGGTTTAAACATTGTTGTGGACATAGAACATCCAATTGTGCTGTTTTGCTATTAAAAAGGTGTACTTTTGAGAGCGAAAACCTGCCAAAACAGGGACAAACGGTCAACGGGGAAATCTAAACGGAGAAAAGGGAACTTGGGAATTAACGGAATCAGGCAAAACATTGAAGGGATTTTATAGTGCCCTAATGGACTACAGACATTGACAGTCTCCTAGACTAAAAACAAAGGCTGTATGTACTGCCTACATTTTGAGGGAAACGCAATGTCCATTATTTGATTTGATCAGGGCAGGGCAGGGCAGGGCAGCACACACAAACTGCATTTAGTCCAATAACAATCGATGATATTATTAGGGTGATAAATAAAAGGCAATTGCTCCATGACACAAGAGCACGCTCTACTGGGACAAAAAGCTTACAGCACCTGGTATTCCCAGGCGGTCCCCCATCCAAGTACTAACCAGGCCCGACCCTGCTTAGCTTCCGAGATCGGACGAGATCGGGCATATTCAGGCTGGTATGGCCGTAAGCGAGGGAACAACTCTTGGTACACTATATAAAGTCAATGTGTCACTCACTCTGAACGACACACAGAAAAGTATCCACTTTATGACACAGACTGAAGAAGCTCAAACCTTGCTTACATTTCCAAGATAGATATATATATATATATATATATATATATATATATATATATATATTTGAGTCTTGTGGGGGTGGAAGAGGGCATATCCTATGTTGACTTATGACAAGTTCATGGACTAGGGCCCTATAAAATAGGCGTTGCGGACCGAATCACGGAATCCAGACATTAAACCCAAATTCAACAATATTCAAACATTTATTGAACTTAGTAGGAAATCAACTAAATCTATTCAACTTGTTAGAAAACATATTAATTTGCCCAAGCCAATCATAAGACATGAACAAAATGCATCAGTGATTGGTATTTCCATGAACTTTCTGAAAGGGCACAGGAATGCCCCTGTCTGTGTGCATGTGTGCGGTGCGCGCGTATGTCTACACTTTGTGTAGCCGTTAGCGATGATGCTAATGATAACCTTCTTCTGGTAGGGAAGGAATGGCTTTCCCCCAAAACCTTCGCAAGTAAATGTTAACTACAAAGTAGCCTATGCCTGCCTGGCAGAATTATACCGTGATCATTTGCATCACTCCAGTGGCCATTTGTCCTACAGCAACACCGCTTAACCAAACAAAGGTCTCTTCCTGGTGCACGCTTGCATTTAAGGGTAACTACACCCCAAAATCTAAATGTCTTCCATTTTTCCCAGACCTCAAAAATGGTCACCTGATAGGGTTTAAACATTGTTGTGGACATAGAACATCCAATTGTGCTGTTTTGCTATTAAAAAGGTGTACTTTTGAGAGCGAAAACCTGCCAAAACAGGGACAAACGGTCAACGGGGAAATCTAAACGGAGAAAAGGGAACTTGGGAATTAACGGAATCAGGCAAAACATTGAAGGGATTTTATAGTGCCCTAATGGACTACAGACATTGACAGTCTCCTAGACTAAAAACAAAGGCTGTATGTACTGCCTACATTTTGAGGGAAACGCAATGTCCATTATTTGATTTGATCAGGGCAGGGCAGGGCAGGGCAGGGCAGCACACACAAACTGCATTTAGTCCAATAACAATCCATGATATTATTAGGGTGATAAATAAAAGGCAATTGCTCCATGACACAAGAGCACGCTCTACTGGGACAAAAAGCTTACAGCACCTGGTATTCCCAGGCGGTCTCCCATCCAAGTACTAACCAGGCCCGACCCTGCTTAGCTTCCGAGATCAGACGAGATCGGGCGTATTCAGGCTGGTATGGCCGTAAGCGAGGGAACAACTCTTGGTACACTATATAAAGTCAATGTGTCACTCACTCTGAACGACACACAGAAAAGTATCCACTTTATGACACAGACTGAAGAAGCTCAAACCTTGCTTACATTTCCAAGATAGATATATATATATATATATATATATATATATATATTTGAGTCTTGTGGGGGTGGAAGAGGGCATATCCTATGTTGACTTATGACAAGTTCATGGACTAGGGCCCTATAAAATAGGCGTTGCGGACCGAATCACGGAATCCAGACATTAAACCCAAATTCAACAATATTCAAACATTTATTGAACTTAGTAGGAAATCAACTAAATCTATTCAACTTGTTAGAAAACATATTAATTTGCCCAAGCCAATCATAAGACATGAACAAAATGCATCAGTGATTGGTATTTCCATGAACTTTCTGAAAGGGCACAGGAATGCCCCTGTCTGTGTGCATGTGTGCGGTGCGCGCGTATGTCTACACTTTGTGTAGCCGTTAGCGATGATGCTAATGATAACCTTCTTCTGGTAGGGAAGGAATGGCTTTCCCCCAAAACCTTCGCAAGTAAATGTTAACTACAAAGTAGCCTATGCCTGCCTGGCAGAATTATACCGTGATCATTTGCATCACTCCAGTGGCCATTTGTCCTACAGCAACACCGCTTAACCAAACAAAGGTCTCTTCCTGGTGCACGCTTGCATTTAAGGGTAACTACACCCCAAAATCTAAATGTCTTCCATTTTTCCCAGACCTCAAAAATGGTCACCTGATAGGGTTTAAACATTGTTGTGGACATAGAACATCCAATTGTGCTGTTTTGCTATTAAAAAGGTGTACTTTTGAGAGCGAAAACCTGCCAAAACAGGGACAAACGGTCAACGGGGAAATCTAAACGGAGAAAAGGGAACTTGGGAATTAACGGAATCAGGCAAAACATTGAAGGGATTTTATAGTGCCCTAATGGACTACAGACATTGACAGTCTCCTAGACTAAAAACAAAGGCTGTATGTACTGCCTACATTTTGAGGGAAACGCAATGTCCATTATTTGATTTGATCAGGGCAGGGCAGGGCAGGGCAGGGCAGCACACACAAACTGCATTTAGTCCAATAACAATCCATGATATTATTAGGGTGATAAATAAAAGGCAATTGCTCCATGACACAAGAGCACGCTCTACTGGGACAAAAAGCTTACAGCACCTGGTATTCCCAGGCGGTCTCCCATCCAAGTACTAACCAGGCCCGACCCTGCTTAGCTTCCGAGATCGGACGAGATCGGGCGTATTCAGGCTGGTATGGCCGTAAGCGAGGGAACAACTCTTGGTACACTATATAAAGTGAATGTGTCACTCACTCTGAACGACACACAGAAAAGTATCCACTTTATGACACAGACTGAAGAAGCTCAAACCTTGCTTACATTTCCAAGATAGATATATATATATATATATATATATATATATATATTTGAGTCTTGTGGGGGTGGAAGAGGGCATATCCTATGTTGACTTATGACAAGTTCATGGACTAGGGCCCTATAAAATAGGCGTTGCGGACCGAATCACGGAATCCAGACATTAAACCCAAATTCAACAATATTCAAACATTTATTGAACTTAGTAGGAAATCAACTAAATCTATTCAACTTGTTAGAAAACATATTAATTTGCCCAAGCCAATCATAAGACATGAACAAAATGCATCAGTGATTGGTATTTCCATGAACTTTCTGAAAGGGCACAGGAATGCCCCTGTCTGTGTGCATGTGTGCGGTGCGCGCGTATGTCTACACTTTGTGTAGCCGTTAGCGATGATGCTAATGATAACCTTCTTCTGGTAGGGAAGGAATGGCTTTCCCCCAAAACCTTCGCAAGTAAATGTTAACTACAAAGTAGCCTATGCCTGCCTGGCAGAATTATACCGTGATCATTTGCATCACTCCAGTGGCCATTTGTCCTACAGCAACACCGCTTAACCAAACAAAGGTCTCTTCCTGGTGCACGCTTGCATTTAAGGGTAACTACACCCCAAAATCTAAATGTCTTCCATTTTTCCCAGACCTCAAAAATGGTCACCTGATAGGGTTTAAACATTGTTGTGGACATAGAACATCCAATTGTGCTGTTTTGCTATTAAAAAGGTGTACTTTTGAGAGCGAAAACCTGCCAAAACAGGGACAAACGGTCAACGGGGAAATCTAAACGGAGAAAAGGGAACTTGGGAATTAACGGAATCAGGCAAAACATTGAAGGGATTTTATAGTGCCCTAATGGACTACAGACATTGACAGTCTCCTAGACTAAAAACAAAGGCTGTATGTACTGCCTACATTTTGAGGGAAACGCAATGTCCATTATTT
>NW_028161862.1:35000-37500 GCF_964263955.1 Coregonus lavaretus
GCAGCACACACAAACTGCATTTAGTCCAATAACAATCCATGATATTATTAGGGTGATAAATAAAAGGCAATTGCTCCATGACACAAGAGCACGCTCTACTGGGACAAAAAGCTTACAGCACCTGGTATTCCCAGGCGGTCTCCCATCCAAGTACTAACCAGGCCCGACCCTGCTTAGCTTCCGAGATCGGACGAGATCGGGCGTATTCAGGCTGGTATGGCCGTAAGCGAGGGAACAACTCTTGGTACACTATATAAAGTCAATGTGTCACTCACTCTGAACGAGACACAGAAAAGTATCCACTTTATGACACAGACTGAAGAAGCTCAAACCTTGCTTACATTTCCAAGATATATATATATATATATATATATATATATATATATATATATATATTTGAGTCTCGTGGGGGTGGAAGAGGGCATATCCTATGTTGACTTATGACAAGTTCATGGACTAGGGCCCTATAAAATATGCGTTGCGGACCGAATCACGGAATCCAGACATTAAACCCAAATTCAACAATATTCAAACATTTATTGAACTTAGTAGGAAATCAACTAAATCTATTCAACTTGTTAGAAAACATATTAATTTGCCCAAGCCAATCATAAGACATGAACAAAATGCATCAGTGATTGGTATTTCCATGAACTTTCTGAAAGGGCACAGGAATGCCCCTGTCTGTGTGCATGTGTGCGGTGCGCGCGTATGTCTACACTTTGTGTAGCCGTTAGCGATGATGCTAATGATAACCTTCTTCTGGTAGGGAAGGAATGGCTTTCCCCCAAAACCTTCGCAAGTAAATGTTAACTACAAAGTAGCCTATGCCTGCCTGGCAGAATTATACCGTGATCATTTGCATCACTCCAGTGGCCATTTGTCCTACAGCAACACCGCTTAACCAAACAAAGGTCTCTTCCTGGTGCACGCTTGCATTTAAGGGTAACTACACCCCAAAATCTAAATGTCTTCCATTTTTCCCAGACCTCAAAAATGGTCACCTGATAGGGTTTAAACATTGTTGTGGACATAGAACATCCAATTGTGCTGTTTTGCTATTAAAAAGGTGTACTTTTGAGAGCGAAAACCTGCCAAAACAGGGACAAACGGTCAACGGGGAAATCTAAACGGAGAAAAGGGAACTTGGGAATTAACGGAATCAGGCAAAACATTGAAGGGATTTTATAGTGCCCTAATGGACTACAGACATTGACAGTCTCCTAGACTAAAAACAAAGGCTGTATGTACTGCCTACATTTTGAGGGAAACGCAATGTCCATTATTTGATTTGATCAGGGCAGGGCAGGGCAGGGCAGGGCAGCACACACAAACTGCATTTAGTCCAATAACAATCCATGATATTATTAGGGTGATAAATAAAAGGCAATTGCTCCATGACACAAGAGCACGCTCTACTGGGACAAAAAGCTTACAGCACCTGGTATTCCCAGGCGGTCTCCCATCCAAGTACTAACCAGGCCCGACCCTGCTTAGCTTCCGAGATCGGACGAGATCGGGCGTATTCAGGCTGGTATGGCCGTAAGCGAGGGAACAACTCTTGGTACACTATATAAAGTCAATGTGTCACTCACTCTGAACGAGACACAGAAAAGTATCCACTTTATGACACAGACTGAAGAAGCTCAAACCTTGCTTACATTTCCAAGATATATATATATATATATATATATATATATTTGAGTCTTGTGGGGGTGGAAGAGGGCATATCCTATGTTGACTTATGACAAGTTCATGGACTAGGGCCCTATAAAATATGCGTTGCGGACCGAATCACGGAATCCAGACATTAAACCCAAATTCAACAATATTCAAACATTTATTGAACTTAGTAGGAAATCAACTAAATCTATTCAACTTGTTAGAAAACATATTAATTTGCCCAAGCCAATCATAAGACATGAACAAAATGCATCAGTGATTGGTATTTCCATGAACTTTCTGAAAGGGCACAGGAATGCCCCTGTCTGTGTGCATGTGTGCGGTGCGCGCGTATGTCTACACTTTGTGTAGCCGTTAGCGATGATGCTAATGATAACCTTCTTCTGGTAGGGAAGGAATGGCTTTCCCCCAAAACCTTCGCAAGTAAATGTTAACTACAAAGTAGCCTATGCCTGCCTGGCAGAATTATACCGTGATCATTTGCATCACTCCAGTGGCCATTTGTCCTACAGCAACACCGCTTAACCAAACAAAGGTCTCTTCCTGGTGCACGCTTGCATTTAAGAGTAACTACACCCCAAAATCTAAATGTCTTCCATTTTTCCCAGACCTCAAAAATGGTCACCTGATAGGGTTTAAACATTGTTGTGGACATAGAACATCCAATTGTGCTGTTTTGCTATTAAAAAGGTGTACTTTTGAGAGCGAAAACCTGCCAAAACAGGGACAAACGGTCAACGGGGAAATCTAAACGGAGAAAAGGGAACTTGGGAATTAACGGAATCAGGCAAAACATTGAAGGGATTTTATAGTGCCC
>NW_028161862.1:57500-60000 GCF_964263955.1 Coregonus lavaretus
AGGCAATTGCTCCATGACACAAGAGCACGCTCTACTGGGACAAAAAGCTTACAGCACCTGGTATTCCCAGGCGGTCTCCCATCCAAGTACTAACCAGGCCCGACCCTGCTTAGCTTCCGAGATCAGACAAATCGGGCGTATTCAGGCTGGTATGGCCGTAAGCGAGGGAACAACTCTTGGTACACTATATAAAGTCAATGTGTCACTCACTCTGAACGAGACACAGAAAAGTATCCACTTTATGACACAGACTGAAGAAGCTAAAACCTAGCTTACATTTCCAAGATATATATATATATATATATATATATATATATATATATATATATATATATATATATATATATATATATATATATATATATATATATATATATATATATATATATATATATATGAGTCTTGTGGGGGGGGTGGGGGGGGGGGGAAGAGGGCATATCCTATGTTGACTTATGACAAGTTCATGGACTAGGGCCCTATAAAATAGGCGTTGCGGACCGAATCACGGAATCCAGACATTAAACCCAAATTCAACAATATTCAAACATTTATTGAACTTAGTAGGAAATCAACTAAATCTATTCAACTTGTTAGAAAACGCATTCATTTGCCCAAGCCAATCATAAGACATTAACAAAATGCATCAGTGATTGGTATTTCCATGAACTTTCTGAAAGGGCACAGGAATGCCCCTGTCTGTGTGCATGTGTGCGGTGCGCGCGTATGTCTACACTTTGTGTAGCCGTTAGCGATGATGCTAATGATAACCTTCTTCTGGTAGGGAAGGAATGGCTTTCCCCCAAAACCTTCGCAAGTAAATGTTAACTACAAAGTAGCCTATGCCTGCCTGGCAGAATTATACCGTGATCATTTGCATCACTCCAGTGGCCATTTGTCCTACAGCAACACCGCTTAACCAAACAAAGGTCTCTTCCTGGTGCACGCTTGCATTTAAGGGTAACTACACCCCAAAATCTAAATGTCTTCCATTTTTCCCAGACCTCAAAAATGGTCACCTGATAGGGTTTAAACATTGTTGTGGACATAGAACATCCAATTGTGCTGTTTTGCTATTAAAAAGGTGTACTTTTGAGAGCGAAAACCTGCCAAAACAGGGACAAACGGTCAACGGGGAAATCTAAACGGAGAAAAGGGAACTTGGGAATTAACGGAATCAGGCAAAACATTGAAGGGATTTTATAGTGCCCTAATGGACTACAGACATTGACAGTCTCCTAGACTAAAAACAAAGGCTGTATGTACTGCCTACATTTTAAGGGAAACGCAATGTCCATTATTTGATTTGATCAGGGCAGGGCAGGGCAGGGCAGGGCAGCACACACAAACTGCATTTAGTCCAATAACAATCCATGATATTATTAGGGTGATAAATAAAAGGCAATTGCTCCATGACACAAGAGCACGCTCTACTGGGACAAAAAGCTTACAGCACCTGGTATTCCCAGGCGGTCTCCCATCCAAGTACTAACCAGGCCCGACCCTGCTTAGCTTCCAAGATCGGACGAGATCGGGCGTATTCAGGCTGGTATGGCCGTAAGCTAGGGAGCAACTCTTGGTACACTATATAAAGTCAATGTGTCACTCACTCTGAACGAGACACAGAAAAGTATCCACTTTATGACACAGACTGAAGAAGCTAAAACCTAGCTTACATTTCCAAGATATATATATATATTTGAGTCTTGTGGGGGGGGTGGGGGGGGGGGGGAAGAGGGCATATCCTATGTTGACTTATGACAAGTTCATGGACTAGGGCCCTATAAAATAGGCGTTGCGGACCGAATCACGGAATCCAGACATTAAACCCAAATTCAACAATATTCAAACATTTATTGAACTTAGTAGGAAATCAACTAAATCTATTCAACTTGTTAGAAAACGCATTCATTTGCCCAAGCCAATCATAAGACATGAACAAAATGCATCAGTGATTGGTATTTCCATGAACTTTCTGAAAGGGCACAGGAATGCCCCTGTCTGTGTGCATGTGTGCGGTGCGCGCGTATGTCTACACTTTGTGTAGCCGTTAGCGATGATGCTAATGATAACCTTCTTCTGGTAGGGAAGGAATGGCTTTCCCCCAAAACCTTCGCAAGTAAATGTTAACTACAAAGTAGCCTATGCCTGCCTGGCAGAATTATACCGTGATCATTTGCATCACTCCAGTGGCCATTTGTCCTACAGCAACACCGCTTAACCAAACAAAGGTCTCTTCCTGGTGCACGCTTGCATTTAAGGGTAACTACACCCCAAAATCTAAATGTCTTCCATTTTTCCCAGACCTCAAAAATGGTCACCTGATAGGGTTTAAACATTGTTGTGGACATAGAACATCCAATTGTGCTGTTTTGCTATTAAAAAGGTGTACTTTTGAGAGCGAAAACCTGCCAAAACAGGGACAAACGGTCAACGGGGAAATCTAAACGGAGAAAAGGGAACTTGGGAATTAACGGAATCAGGCAAAACATTGAAGGGATTT
>NW_028161862.1:80000-92500 GCF_964263955.1 Coregonus lavaretus
TATGTTGACTTATGACAAGTTCATGGACTAGGGCCCTATAAAATAGGCGTTGCGGACCGAATCACGGAATCCAGACATTAAACCCAAATTCAACAATATTCAAACATTTATTGAACTTAGTAGGAAATCAACTAAATCTATTCAACTTGTTAGAAAACGCATTCATTTGCCCAAGCCAATCATAAGACATGAACAAAATGCATCAGTGATTGGTATTTCCATGAACTTTCTGAAAGGGCACAGGAATGCCCCTGTCTGTGTGCATGTGTGCGGTGCGCGCGTATGTCTACACTTTGTGTAGCCGTTAGCGATGATGCTAATGATAACCTTCTTCTGGTAGGGAAGGAATGGCTTTCCCCCAAAACCTTCGCAAGTAAATGTTAACTACAAAGTAGCCTATGCCTGCCTGACAGAATTATACCGTGATCATTTGCATCACTCCAGTGGCCATTTGTCCTACAGCAACACCGCTTAACCAAACAAAGGTCTCTTCCTGATGCACGCTTGCATTTAAGGGTAACTACACCCCAAAATCTAAATGTCTTCCATTTTTCCCAGACCTCAAAAATGGTCACCTGATAGGGTTTAAACATTGTTGTGGACATAGAACATCCAATTGTGCTGTTTTGCTATTAAAAAGGTGTACTTTTCAGAGCGAAAACCTGCCAAAACAGGGACAAACGGTCAACGGGGAAATCTAAACGGAGAAAAGGGAACTTGGGAATTAACGGAATCAGGCAAAACATTGAAGGGATTTTATAGTGCCCTAATGGACTACAGACATTGACAGTCTCCTAGACTAAAAACAAAGGCTGTATGTACTGCCTACATTTTGAGGGAAACGCAATGTCCATTATTTGATTTGATCAGGGCAGGGCAGGGCAGGGCAGGGCAGGGCAGGACAGGGCAGCACACACAAACTGCATTTAGTCCAATAACAATCCATGATATTATTAGGGTGATAAATAAAAGGCAATTGCTCCATGACACAAGAGCACGCTCTACTGGGACAAAAAGCTTACAGCACCTGGTATTCCCAGGCGGTCTCCCATCCAAGTACTAACCAGGCCCAACCCTGCTTAGCTTCCGAGATCGGACGAGATCGGGCGTATTCAGGCTGGTATGGCCGTAAGCGAGGGAACAACTCTTGGTACACCATATAAAGTCAATGTGTCACTCACTCTGAACGAGACACAGAAAAGTATCCACTTTATGACACAGACTGAAGAAGCTCAAACCTTGCTTACATTTCCAAGATATATATATATATATATATATATATATATATATATATATATATATATATATTTGAGTCTTGTGGGGGGAGGGGGGGGGGGGAAGAGGGCATATCCTATGTTGACTTATGACAAGTTCATGGACTAGGGCCCTATAAAATAGGCGTTGCGGACCGAATCACGGAATCCAGACATTAAACCCAAATTCAACAATATTCAAACATTTATTGAACTTAGTAGGAAATCAACTAAATCTATTCAACTTGTTAGAAAACGCATTCATTTGCCCAAGCCAATCATAAGACATGAACAAAATGCATCAGTGATTGGTATTTCC
Organism: Coregonus lavaretus; assembly: GCF_964263955.1. Lineage (NCBI taxonomy): Eukaryota > Metazoa > Chordata > Actinopteri > Salmoniformes > Salmonidae > Coregonus > Coregonus lavaretus. The sequence continues at coordinate 81,573 of NW_028161862.1, forward strand.
ATGAACTTTCTGAAAGGGCACAGGAATGCCCCTGTCTGTGTGCATGTGTGCGGTGCGCGCGTATGTCTACACTTTGTGTAGCCGTTAGCGATGATGCTAATGATAACCTTCTTCTGGTAGGGAAGGAATGGCTTTCCCCCAAAACCTTCGCAAGTAAATGTTAACTACAAAGTAGCCTATGCCTGCCTGGCAGAATTATACCGTGATCATTTGCATCACTCCAGTGGCCATTTGTCCTACAGCAACACCGCTTAACCAAACAAAGGTCTCTTCCTGGTGCACGCTTGCATTTAAGGGTAACTACACCCCAAAATCTAAATGTCTTCCATTTTTCCCAGACCTCAAAAATGGTCACCTGATAGGGTTTAAACATTGTTGTGGACATAGAACATCCAATTGTGCTGTTTTGCTATTAAAAAGGTGTACTTTTGAGAGCGAAAACCTGCCAAAACAGGGACAAACGGTCAACGGGGAAATCTAAACGGAGAAAAGGGAACTTGGGAATTAACGGAATCAGGCAAAACATTGAAGGGATTTTATAGTGCCCTAATGGACTACAGACATTGACAGTCTCCTAGACTAAAAACAAAGGCTGTATGTACTGCCTACATTTTGAGGGAAACGCAATGTCCATTATTTGATTTGATCAGGGCAGGGCAGGGCAGCACACACAAACTGCATTTAGTCCAATAACAATCCATGATATTATTAGGGTGATAAATAAAAGGCAATTGCTCCATGACACAAGAGCACGCTCTACTGGGACAAAAAGCTTACAGCACCTGGTATTCCCAGGCGGTCTTCCATCCAAGTACTAACCAGGCCCGACCCTGCTTAGCTTCCAAGATCGGACGAGATCGGGCGTATTCAGGCTGGTATGGCCTTAAGCGAGAGAACAACTCTTGGTACACTATATAAAGTCAATGTGTCACTCACTCTGAACGAGACACAGAAAAGTATCCACTTTATGACACAGACTGAAGAAGCTCAAACATTGCTTACATTTCCAAGATATATATATATATATATATATATATATATATATATATATATATATATATATATATATATTTGAGTCTTGTGGGGGGGGGGGGGGGGGGCATATCCTATGTTGACTTATGACAAGTTCATGGACTAGGGCCCTATAAAATAGGCGTTGCGGACCGAATCACGGAATCCAGACATTAAACCCAAATTCAACAATATTCAAACATTTATTGAACTTAGTAGGAAATCAACTAAATCTATTCAACTTGTTAGAAAACGCATTCATTTGCCCAAGCCAATCATAAGACATGAACAAAATGCATCAGTGATTGGTATTTCCATGAACTTTCTGAAAGGGCACAGGAATGCCCCTGTCTGTGTGCATGTGTGCGGTGCGCGCGTATGTCTACACTTTGTGTAGCCGTTAGCGATGATGCTAATGATAACCTTCTTCTGGTAGGGAAGGAATGGCTTTCCCCCAAAACCTTCGCAAGTAAATGTTAACTACAAAGTAGCCTATGCCTGCCTGGCAGAATTATACCGTGATCATTTGCATCACTCCAGTGGCCATTTGTCCTACAGCAACACCGCTTAACCAAACAAAGGTCTCTTCCTGGTGCACGCTTGCATTTAAGGGTAACTACACCCCAAAATCTAAATGTCTTCCATTTTTCCCAGACCTCAAAAATGGTCACCTGATAGGGTTTAAACATTGTTGTGGACATAGAACATCCAATTGTGCTGTTTTGCTATTAAAAAGGTGTACTTTTGAGAGCGAAAACCTGCCAAAACAGGGACAAACGGTCAACGGGGAAATCTAAACGGAGAAAAGGGAACTTGGGAATTAACGGAATCAGGCAAAACATTGAAGGGATTTTATAGTGCCCTAATGGACTACAGACATTGACAGTCTCCTAGACTAAAAACAAAGGCTGTATGTACTGCCTACATTTTGAGGGAAACGCAATGTCCATTATTTGATTTGATCAGGGCAGGGCAGGGCAGGGCAGCACACACAAACTGCATTTAGTCCAATAACAATCCATGATATTATTAGGGTGATAAATAAAAGGCAATTGCTCCATGACACAAGAGCACGCTCTACTGGGACAAAAAGCTTACAGCACCTGGTATTCCCAGGCGGTCTTCCATCCAAGTACTAACCAGGCCCGACCCTGCTTAGCTTCCAAGATCGGACGAGATCGGGCGTATTCAGGCTGGTATGGCCGTAAGCGAGGGAACAACTCTTGGTACACTATATAAAGTCAATGTGTCACTCACTCTGAACGAGACACAGAAAAGTATCCACTTTATGACACAGACTGAAGAAGCTCAAACATTGCTTACATTTCCAAGATATATATATATATATATATATATTTGAGTCTTGTGGGGGGGGGGGGGAAGAGGGCATATCCTATGTTGACTTATGACAAGTTCATGGACTAGGGCCCTATAAAATAGGCGTTGCGGACCGAATCACGGAATCCAGACATTAAACCCAAATTCAACAATATTCAAACATTTATTGAACTTAGTAGGAAATCAACTAAATCTATTCAACTTGTTAGAAAACGCATTCATTTGCCCAAGCCAATCATAAGACATGAACAAAATGCATCAGTGATTGGTATTTCCATGAACTTTCTGAAAGGGCACAGGAATGCCCCTGTCTGTGTGCATGTGTGCGGTGCGCGCGTATGTCTACACTTTGTGTAGCCGTTAGCGATGATGCTAATGATAACCTTCTTCTGGTAGGGAAGGAATGGCTTTCCCCCAAAACCTTCGCAAGTAAATGTTAACTACAAAGTAGCCTATGCCTGCCTGACAGAATTATACCGTGATCATTTGCATCACTCCAGTGGCCATTTGTCCTACAGCAACACCGCTTAACCAAACAAAGGTCTCTTCCTGATGCACGCTTGCATTTAAGGGTAACTACACCCCAAAATCTAAATGTCTTCCATTTTTCCCAGACCTCAAAAATGGTCACCTGATAGGGTTTAAACATTGTTGTGGACATAGAACATCCAATTGTGCTGTTTTGCTATTAAAAAGGTGTACTTTTCAGAGCGAAAACCTGCCAAAACAGGGACAAACGGTCAACGGGGAAATCTAAACGGAGAAAAGGGAACTTGGGAATTAACGGAATCAGGCAAAACATTGAAGGGATTTTATAGTGCCCTAATGGACTACAGACATTGACAGTCTCCTAGACTAAAAACAAAGGCTGTATGTACTGCCTACATTTTGAGGGAAACGCAATGTCCATTATTTGATTTGATCAGGGCAGGGCAGGGCAGGGCAGGGCAGGGCAGGGCAGCACACACAAACTGCATTTAGTCCAATAACAATCCATGATATTATTAGGGTGATAAATAAAAGGCAATTGCTCCATGACACAAGAGCACGCTCTACTGGGACAAAAAGCTTACAGCACCTGGTATTCCCAGGCGGTCTCCCATCCAAGTACTAACCAGGCCCGACCCTGCTTAGCTTCCGAGATCGGACGAGATCGGGCGTATTCAGGCTGGTATGGCCGTAAGCGAGGGAACAACTCTTGGTACACCATATAAAGTCAATGTGTCACTCACTCTGAACGAGACACAGAAAAGTATCCACTTTATGACACAGACTGAAGAAGCTCAAACCTTGCTTACATTTCCAAGATATATATATATATATATATATATATATATATATATATATATATATATATATATATATATATATATATATTTGAGTCTTGTGGGGGGAGGGGGGGGGGGAAGAGGGCATATCCTATGTTGACTTATGACAAGCTCATGGACTAGGGCCCTATAAAATAGGCGTTGCGGACCGAATCACGGAATCCAGACATTAAACCCAAATTCAACAATATTCAAACATTTATTGAACTTAGTAGGAAATCAACTAAATCTATTCAACTTGTTAGAAAACGCATTCATTTGCCCAAGCCAATCATAAGACATGAACAAAATGCATCAGTGATTGGTATTTCCATGAACTTTCTGAAAGGGCACAGGAATGCCCCTGTCTGTGTGCATGTGTGCGGTGCGCGCGTATGTCTACACTTTGTGTAGCCGTTAGCGATGATGCTAATGATAACCTTCTTCTGGTAGGGAAGGAATGGCTTTCCCCCAAAACCTTCGCAAGTAAATGTTAACTACAAAGTAGCCTATGCCTGCCTGGCAGAATTATACCGTGATCATTTGCATCACTCCAGTGGCCATTTGTCCTACAGCAACACCGCTTAACCAAACAAAGGTCTCTTCCTGGTGCACGCTTGCATTTAAGGGTAACTACACCCCAAAATCTAAATGTCTTCCATTTTTCCCAGACCTCAAAAATGGTCACCTGATAGGGTTTAAACATTGTTGTGGACATAGAACATCCAATTGTGCTGTTTTGCTATTAAAAAGGTGTACTTTTGAGAGCGAAAACCTGCCAAAACAGGGACAAACGGTCAACGGGGAAATCTAAACGGAGAAAAGGGAACTTGGGAATTAACGGAATCAGGCAAAACATTGAAGGGATTTTATAGTGCCCTAATGGACTACAGACATTGACAGTCTCCTAGACTAAAAACAAAGGCTGTATGTACTGCCTACATTTTGAGGGAAACGCAATGTCCATTATTTGATTTGATCAGGGCAGGGCAGGGCAGGGCAGGGCAGGGCAGCACACACAAACTGCATTTAGTCCAATAACAATCCATGATATTATTAGGGTGATAAATAAAAGGCAATTGCTCCATGACACAAGAGCACGCTCTACTGGGACAAAAAGCTTACAGCACCTGGTATTCCCAGGCGGTCTTCCATCCAAGTACTAACCAGGCCCGACCCTGCTTAGCTCCAAGATCGGACGTATTTTTTTTTTTTTTTTTTTTTAAATAACCCATCATAGCTTTACAGCTTATTTTTTTTACATATCATAGCTTCATATTTCACATCACCACATCTCATAGCTTCACAGCTTATTTTTTTTTATATATCATAGCTTCATATTTCACATCACATCTTCACATCTCATAGCTTCACAGCTCATTTTTCCATATCATAGCTTCATATTTCACATCACATCTTCACATCTCATAGCTTCACAGCTTATTTTACATATCATAGCTTCATATTTCACATCACATCTTCACATCTTCACAGCTTATTTTTACATATCATAGCTTCATATTTCACATCACATCTTCACAGCTTATTTTTATATATCATAGCTTCATATCACATCTTCACATCTCATAGCTTCACAGCTTATTTTTACATATCATAGCTTCATATTTCACATCACATAACACAGATTATCAGTCCACGTCATAGCTTCTTACATGCTTTTACAGCAACTGGTATTCCAAGGTGGTCCCCCATCCAAGTACTAACCAGCCCTAAACCTGCTTAGCTTCCGAGATCTGACGAGATCGGGCGTATTCAGGCTGGTATGGCCGTAAGCGAGGGAACAACTCTTGGTACACTATATAAAGTCAATGTGTCACTCACTCTGAACGAGACACAGAAAAGTATCCACTTTATGACACAGACTGAAGAAGCTCAAACATTGCTTACATTTCCAAGATATATATATATATATATATATATATATATATATATATATATATATATATATATATATATATTTGAGTCTTGTGGGGGGGGGGGGGGGCATATCCTATGTTGACTTATGACAAGTTCATGGACTAGGGCCCTATAAAATAGGCGTTGCGGACCGAATCACGGAATCCAGACATTAAACCCAAATTCAACAATATTCAAACATTTATTGAACTTAGTAGGAAATCAACTAAATCTATTCAACTTGTTAGAAAACGCATTCATTTGCCCAAGCCAATCATAAGACATGAACAAAATGCATCAGTGATTGGTATTTCCATGAACTTTCTGAAAGGGCACAGGAATGCCCCTGTCTGTGTGCATGTGTGCGGTGCGCGCGTATGTCTACACTTTGTATAGCCGTTAGCGATGATGCTAATGATAACCTTCTTCTGGTAGGGAAGGAATGGCTTTCCCCCAAAACCTTCGCAAGTAAATGTTAACTACAAAGTAGCCTATGCCTGCCTGACAGAATTATACCGTGATCATTTGCATCACTCCAGTGGCCATTTGTCCTACAGCAACACCGCTTAACCAAACAAAGGTCTCTTCCTGATGCACGCTTGCATTTAAGGGTAACTACACCCCAAAATCTAAATGTCTTCCATTTTTCCCAGACCTCAAAAATGGTCACCTGATAGGGTTTAAACATTGTTGTGGACATAGAACATCCAATTGTGCTGTTTTGCTATTAAAAAGGTGTACTTTTGAGAGCGAAAACCTGCCAAAACAGGGACAAACGGTCAACGGGGAAATCTAAACGGAGAAAAGGGAACATGGGAATTAACGGAATCAGGCAAAACATTGAAGGGATTTTATAGTGCCCTAATGGACTACAGACATTGACAGTCTCCTAGACTAAAAACAAAGGCTGTATGTACTGCCTACATTTTGAGGGAAACGCAATGTCCATTATTTGATTTGATCAGGGCAGGGCAGGGCAGGGCAGCACACACAAACTGCATTTTAGTCCAATAACAATCCATGATATTATTAGGGTGATAAATAAAAGGCAATTGCTCCATGACACAAGAGCACGCTCTACTGGGACAAAAAGCTTACAGCACCTGGTATTCCCAGGCGGTCTCCCATCCAAGTACTAACCAGGCCCGACCCTGCTTAGCTTCCGAGATCGGACGAGATCGGGCGTATTCAGGCTGGTATGGCCGTAAGCGAGGGAACAACTCTTGGTACACCATATAAAGTCAATGTGTCACTCACTCTGAACGAGACACAGAAAAGTATCCACTTTATGACACAGACTGAAGAAGCTCAAACCTTGCTTACATTTCCAAGATATATATATATATATATATATATATATATATATATATATATATGAGTCTTGTGGGGGGAGGGGGGGGGGGAAGAGGGCATATCCTATGTTGACTTATGACAAGCTCATGGACTAGGGCCCTATAAAATAGGCGTTGCGGACCGAATCACGGAATCCAGACATTAAACCCAAATTCAACAATATTCAAACATTTATTGAACTTAGTAGGAAATCAACTAAATCTATTCAACTTGTTAGAAAACGCATTCATTTGCCCAAGCCAATCATAAGACATGAACAAAATGCATCAGTGATTGGTATTTCCATGAACTTTCTGAAAGGGCACAGGAATGCCCCTGTCTGTGTGCATGTGTGCGGTGCGCGCGTATGTCTACACTTTGTGTAGCCGTTAGCGATGATGCTAATGATAACCTTCTTCTGGTAGGGAAGGAATGGCTTTCCCCCAAAACCTTCGCAAGTAAATGTTAACTACAAAGTAGCCTATGCCTGCCTGGCAGAATTATACCGTGATCATTTGCATCACTCCAGTGGCCATTTGTCCTACAGCAACACCGCTTAACCAAACAAAGGTCTCTTCCTGGTGCACGCTTGCATTTAAGGGTAACTACACCCCAAAATCTAAATGTCTTCCATTTTTCCCAGACCTCAAAAATGGTCACCTGATAGGGTTTAAACATTGTTGTGGACATAGAACATCCAATTGTGCTGTTTTGCTATTAAAAAGGTGTACTTTTGAGAGCGAAAACCTGCCAAAACAGGGACAAACGGTCAACGGGGAAATCTAAACGGAGAAAAGGGAACTTGGGAATTAACGGAATCAGGCAAAACATTGAAGGGATTTTATAGTGCCCTAATGGACTACAGACATTGACAGTCTCCTAGACTAAAAACAAAGGCTGTATGTACTGCCTACATTTTGAGGGAAACGCAATGTCCATTATTTGATTTGATCAGGGCAGGGCAGGGCAGGGCAGGGCAGGGCAGCACACACAAACTGCATTTAGTCCAATAACAATCCATGATATTATTAGGGTGATAAATAAAAGGCAATTGCTCCATGACACAAGAGCACGCTCTACTGGGACAAAAAGCTTACAGCACCTGGTATTCCCAGGCGGTCTTCCATCCAAGTACTAACCAGGCCCGACCCTGCTTAGCTCCAAGATCGGACGTATTTTTTTTTTTTTTTTTTTTTTTTTTTTTTTAAATAACCCATCATAGCTTTACAGCTTATTTTTTTTACATATCATAGCTTCATATTTCACATCACCACATCTCATAGCTTCACAGCTTATTTTTTTTTATATATCATAGCTTCATATTTCACATCACATCTTCACATCTCATAGCTTCACAGCTCATTTTTCCATATCATAGCTTCATATTTCACATCACATCTTCACATCTCATAGCTTCACAGCTTATTTTACATATCATAGCTTCATATTTCACATCACATCTTCACATCTTCACAGCTTATTTTTACATATCATAGCTTCATATTTCACATCACATCAGCTTATTTTTATATATCATAGCTTCATATCACATCTTCACATCTCATAGCTTCACAGCTTATTTTTACATATCATAGCTTCATATTTCACATCACATAACACAGATTATCAGTCCACGTCATAGCTTCTTACATGCTTTTACAGCAACTGGTATTCCAAGGTGGTCCCCCATCCAAGTACTAACCAGCCCTAAACCTGCTTAGCTTCCGAGATCTGACGAGATCGGGCGTATTCAGGCTGGTATGGCCGTAAGCGAGGGAACAACTCTTGGTACACTATATAAAGTCAATGTGTCACTCACTCTGAACGAGACACAGAAAAGTATCCACTTTATGACACAGACTGAAGAAGCTCAAACATTGCTTACATTTCCAAGATATATATATATATATATATATATATATATATATATATATATATATATATATATATATATATATATTGAGTCTTGTGGGGGGGGGGGGGGGGCATATCCTATGTTGACTTATGACAAGTTCATGGACTAGGGCCCTATAAAATAGGCGTTGCGGACCGAATCACGGAATCCAGACATTAAACCCAAATTCAACAATATTCAAACATTTATTGAACTTAGTAGGAAATCAACTAAATCTATTCAACTTGTTAGAAAACGCATTCATTTGCCCAAGCCAATCATAAGACATGAACAAAATGCATCAGTGATTGGTATTTCCATGAACTTTCTGAAAGGGCACAGGAATGCCCCTGTCTGTGTGCATGTGTGCGGTGCGCGCGTATGTCTACACTTTGTATAGCCGTTAGCGATGATGCTAATGATAACCTTCTTCTGGTAGGGAAGGAATGGCTTTCCCCCAAAACCTTCGCAAGTAAATGTTAACTACAAAGTAGCCTATGCCTGCCTGACAGAATTATACCGTGATCATTTGCATCACTCCAGTGGCCATTTGTCCTACAGCAACACCGCTTAACCAAACAAAGGTCTCTTCCTGATGCACGCTTGCATTTAAGGGTAACTACACCCCAAAATCTAAATGTCTTCCATTTTTCCCAGACCTCAAAAATGGTCACCTGATAGGGTTTAAACATTGTTGTGGACATAGAACATCCAATTGTGCTGTTTTGCTATTAAAAAGGTGTACTTTTGAGAGCGAAAACCTGCCAAAACAGGGACAAACGGTCAACGGGGAAATCTAAACGGAGAAAAGGGAACATGGGAATTAACGGAATCAGGCAAAACATTGAAGGGATTTTATAGTGCCCTAATGGACTACAGACATTGACAGTCTCCTAGACTAAAAACAAAGGCTGTATGTACTGCCTACATTTTGAGGGAAACGCAATGTCCATTATTTGATTTGATCAGGGCAGGGCAGGGCAGGGCAGCACACACAAACTGCATTTAGTCCAATAACAATCCATGATATTATTAGGGTGATAAATAAAAGGCAATTGCTCCATGACACAAGAGCACGCTCTACTGGGACAAAAAGCTTACAGCACCTGGTATTCCCAGGCGGTCTCCCATCCAAGTACTAACCAGGCCCGACCCTGCTTAGCTTCCGAGATCGGACGAGATCGGGCGTATTCAGGCTGGTATGGCCGTAAGCGAGGGAACAACTCTTGGTACACCATATAAAGTCAATGTGTCACTCACTCTGAACGAGACACAGAAAAGTATCCACTTTATGACACAGACTGAAGAAGCTCAAACCTTGCTTACATTTCCAAGATATATATATATATATATATATATATATATATATATATATATATATATATTTGAGTCTTGTGGGGGGAGGGGGGGGGGGAAGAGGGCATATCCTATGTTGACTTATGACAAGCTCATGGACTAGGGCCCTATAAAATAGGCGTTGCGGACCGAATCACGGAATCCAGACATTAAACCCAAATTCAACAATATTCAAACATTTATTGAACTTAGTAGGAAATCAACTAAATCTATTCAACTTGTTAGAAAACGCATTCATTTGCCCAAGCCAATCATAAGACATGAACAAAATGCATCAGTGATTGGTATTTCCATGAACTTTCTGAAAGGGCACAGGAATGCCCCTGTCTGTGTGCATGTGTGCGGTGCGCGCGTATGTCTACACTTTGTGTAGCCGTTAGCGATGATGCTAATGATAACCTTCTTCTGGTAGGGAAGGAATGGCTTTCCCCCAAAACCTTCGCAAGTAAATGTTAACTACAAAGTAGCCTATGCCTGCCTGGCAGAATTATACCGTGATCATTTGCATCACTCCAGTGGCCATTTGTCCTACAGCAACACCGCTTAACCAAACAAAGGTCTCTTCCTGGTGCACGCTTGCATTTAAGGGTAACTACACCCCAAAATCTAAATGTCTTCCATTTTTCCCAGACCTCAAAAATGGTCACCTGATAGGGTTTAAACATTGTTGTGGACATAGAACATCCAATTGTGCTGTTTTGCTATTAAAAAGGTGTACTTTTGAGAGCGAAAACCTGCCAAAACAGGGACAAACGGTCAACGGGGAAATCTAA
>NW_028161862.1:97500-115000 GCF_964263955.1 Coregonus lavaretus
GTATTCAGGCTGGTATGGCCGTAAGCGAGGGAACAACTCTTGGTACACTATATAAAGTCAATGTGTCACTCACTCTGAACGAGACACAGAAAAGTATCCACTTTATGACACAGACTGAAGAAGCTCAAACATTGCTTACATTTCCAAGATATATATATATATATATATATATATATATATATATATATATTGAGTCTTGTGGGGGGGGGGGGGGGGCATATCCTATGTTGACTTATGACAAGTTCATGGACTAGGGCCCTATAAAATAGGCGTTGCGGACCGAATCACGGAATCCAGACATTAAACCCAAATTCAACAATATTCAAACATTTATTGAACTTAGTAGGAAATCAACTAAATCTATTCAACTTGTTAGAAAACGCATTCATTTGCCCAAGCCAATCATAAGACATGAACAAAATGCATCAGTGATTGGTATTTCCATGAACTTTCTGAAAGGGCACAGGAATGCCCCTGTCTGTGTGCATGTGTGCGGTGCGCGCGTATGTCTACACTTTGTATAGCCGTTAGCGATGATGCTAATGATAACCTTCTTCTGGTAGGGAAGGAATGGCTTTCCCCCAAAACCTTCGCAAGTAAATGTTAACTACAAAGTAGCCTATGCCTGCCTGACAGAATTATACCGTGATCATTTGCATCACTCCAGTGGCCATTTGTCCTACAGCAACACCGCTTAACCAAACAAAGGTCTCTTCCTGATGCACGCTTGCATTTAAGGGTAACTACACCCCAAAATCTAAATGTCTTCCATTTTTCCCAGACCTCAAAAATGGTCACCTGATAGGGTTTAAACATTGTTGTGGACATAGAACATCCAATTGTGCTGTTTTGCTATTAAAAAGGTGTACTTTTGAGAGCGAAAACCTGCCAAAACAGGGACAAACGGTCAACGGGGAAATCTAAACGGAGAAAAGGGAACATGGGAATTAACGGAATCAGGCAAAACATTGAAGGGATTTTATAGTGCCCTAATGGACTACAGACATTGACAGTCTCCTAGACTAAAAACAAAGGCTGTATGTACTGCCTACATTTTGAGGGAAACGCAATGTCCATTATTTGATTTGATCAGGGCAGGGCAGGGCAGGGCAGCACACACAAACTGCATTTAGTCCAATAACAATCCATGATATTATTAGGGTGATAAATAAAAGGCAATTGCTCCATGACACAAGAGCACGCTCTACTGGGACAAAAAGCTTACAGCACCTGGTATTCCCAGGCGGTCTCCCATCCAAGTACTAACCAGGCCCGACCCTGCTTAGCTTCCGAGATCGGACGAGATCGGGCGTATTCAGGCTGGTATGGCCGTAAGCGAGGGAACAACTCTTGGTACACCATATAAAGTCAATGTGTCACTCACTCTGAACGAGACACAGAAAAGTATCCACTTTATGACACAGACTGAAGAAGCTCAAACCTTGCTTACATTTCCAAGATATATATATATATATATATATATATATATATATATATATATATATATATATATATATATATATATATATATATATATATATTTGAGTCTTGTGGGGGGAGGGGGGGGGGGAAGAGGGCATATCCTATGTTGACTTATGACAAGCTCATGGACTAGGGCCCTATAAAATAGGCGTTGCGGACCGAATCACGGAATCCAGACATTAAACCCAAATTCAACAATATTCAAACATTTATTGAACTTAGTAGGAAATCAACTAAATCTATTCAACTTGTTAGAAAACGCATTCATTTGCCCAAGCCAATCATAAGACATGAACAAAATGCATCAGTGATTGGTATTTCCATGAACTTTCTGAAAGGGCACAGGAATGCCCCTGTCTGTGTGCATGTGTGCGGTGCGCGCGTATGTCTACACTTTGTGTAGCCGTTAGCGATGATGCTAATGATAACCTTCTTCTGGTAGGGAAGGAATGGCTTTCCCCCAAAACCTTCGCAAGTAAATGTTAACTACAAAGTAGCCTATGCCTGCCTGGCAGAATTATACCGTGATCATTTGCATCACTCCAGTGGCCATTTGTCCTACAGCAACACCGCTTAACCAAACAAAGGTCTCTTCCTGGTGCACGCTTGCATTTAAGGGTAACTACACCCCAAAATCTAAATGTCTTCCATTTTTCCCAGACCTCAAAAATGGTCACCTGATAGGGTTTAAACATTGTTGTGGACATAGAACATCCAATTGTGCTGTTTTGCTATTAAAAAGGTGTACTTTTGAGAGCGAAAACCTGCCAAAACAGGGACAAACGGTCAACGGGGAAATCTAAACGGAGAAAAGGGAACTTGGGAATTAACGGAATCAGGCAAAACATTGAAGGGATTTTATAGTGCCCTAATGGACTACAGACATTGACAGTCTCCTAGACTAAAAACAAAGGCTGTATGTACTGCCTACATTTTGAGGGAAACGCAATGTCCATTATTTGATTTGATCAGGGCAGGGCAGGGCAGGGCAGCACACACAAACTGCATTTAGTCCAATAACAATCCATGATATTATTAGGGTGATAAATAAAAGGCAATTGCTCCATGACACAAGAGCACGCTCTACTGGGACAAAAAGCTTACAGCACCTGGTATTCCCAGGCGGTCTTCCATCCAAGTACTAACCAGGCCCGACCCTGCTTAGCTTCCAAGATCGGACAAGATCGGGCGTATTCAGGCTGGTATGGCCGTAAGCGAGGGAACAACTCTTGGTACACTATATAAAGTCAATGTGTCACTCACTCTGAACGAGACACAGAAAAGTATCCACTTTATGACACAGACTGAAGAAGCTCAAACCTTGCTTACATTTCCAAGATATATATATATATATATATATATATATATATATATATATATATATATATATATATATTTGAGTCTTGTGGGGGGGGGGGGGGGGCATATCCTATGTTGACTTATGACAAGTTCATGGACTAGGGCCCTATAAAATAGGCGTTGCGGACCGAATCACGGAATCCAGACATTAAACCCAAATTCAACAATATTCAAACATTTATTGAACTTAGTAGGAAATCAACTAAATCTATTCAACTTGTTAGAAAACGCATTCATTTGCCCAAGCCAATCATAAGACATGAACAAAATGCATCAGTGATTGGTATTTCCATGAACTTTCTGAAAGGGCACAGGAATGCCCCTGTCTGTGTGCATGTGTGCGGTGCGCGCGTATGTCTACACTTTGTATAGCCGTTAGCGATGATGCTAATGATAACCTTCTTCTGGTAGGGAAGGAATGGCTTTCCCCCAAAACCTTCGCAAGTAAATGTTAACTACAAAGTAGCCTATGCCTGCCTGACAGAATTATACCGTGATCATTTGCATCACTCCAGTGGCCATTTGTCCTACAGCAACACCGCTTAACCAAACAAAGGTCTCTTCCTGATGCACGCTTGCATTTAAGGGTAACTACACCCCAAAATCTAAATGTCTTCCATTTTTCCCAGACCTCAAAAATGGTCACCTGATAGGGTTTAAACATTGTTGTGGACATAGAACATCCAATTGTGCTGTTTTGCTATTAAAAAGGTGTACTTTTGAGAGCGAAAACCTGCCAAAACAGGGACAAACGGTCAACGGGGAAATCTAAACGGAGAAAAGGGAACTTGGGAATTAACGGAATCAGGCAAAACATTGAAGGGATTTTATAGTGCCCTAATGGACTACAGACATTGACAGTCTCCTAGACTAAAAACAAAGGCTGTATGTACTGCCTACATTTTGAGGGAAACGCAATGTCCATTATTTGATTTGATCAGGGCAGGGCAGGGCAGGGCAGGGCAGGGCAGCACACACAAACTGCATTTAGTCCAATAACAATCCATGATATTATTAGGGTGATAAATAAAAGGCAATTGCTCCATGACACAAGAGCACGCTCTACTGGGACAAAAAGCTTACAGCACCTGGTATTCCCAGGCGGTCTCCCATCCAAGTACTAACCAGGCCCGACCCTGCTTAGCTTCCGAGATCGGACGAGATCGGGCGTATTCAGGCTGGTATGGCCGTAAGCGAGGGAACAACTCTTGGTACACTATATAAAGTCAATGTGTCACTCACTCTGAACGAGACACAGAAAAGTATCCACTTTATGACACAGACTGAAGAAGCTCAAACCTTGCTTACATTTCCAAGATATATATATATATATATTTTTTTTTGAGTCTTGTGGGGGTGGAAGAGGGCATATCCTATGTTGATTTATGACAAGTTCATGGACTAGGGCCCTATAAAATAGGCGTTGCGGACCGAATCACGGAATCCAGACATTAAACCCAAATTCAACAATATTCAAACATTTATTGAACTTAGTAGGAAATCAACTAAATCTATTCAACTTGTTAGAAAACGCATTCATTTGCCCAAGCCAATCATAAGACATGAACAAAATGCATCAGTGATTGGTATTTCCATGAACTTTCTGAAAGGGCACAGGAATGCCCCTGTCTGTGTGCATGTGTGCGGTGCGCGCGTATGTCTACACTTTGTGTAGCCGTTAGCGATGATGCTAATGATAACCTTCTTCTGGTAGGGAAGGAATGGCTTTCCCCCAAAACCTTCGCAAGTAAATGTTAACTACAAAGTAGCCTATGCCTGCCTGACAGAATTATACCGTGATCATTTGCATCACTCCAGTGGCCATTTGTCCTACAGCAACACCGCTTAACCAAACAAAGGTCTCTTCCTGATGCACGCTTGCATTTAAGGGTAACTACACCCCAAAATCTAAATGTCTTCCATTTTTCCCAGACCTCAAAAATGGTCACCTGATAGGGTTTAAACATTGTTGTGGACATAGAACATCCAATTGTGCTGTTTTGCTATTAAAAAGGTGTACTTTTGAGAGCGAAAACCTGCCAAAACAGGGACAAACGGTCAACGGGGAAATCTAAACGGAGAAAAGGGAACATGGGAATTAACGGAATCAGGCAAAACATTGAAGGGATTTTATAGTGCCCTAATGGACTACAGACATTGACAGTCTCCTAGACTAAAAACAAAGGCTGTATGTACTGCCTACATTTTGAGGGAAACGCAATGTCCATTATTTGATTTGATCAGGGCAGGGCAGGGCAGGGCAGCACACACAAACTGCATTTAGTCCAATAACAATCCATGATATTATTAGGGTGATAAATAAAAGGCAATTGCTCCATGACACAAGAGCACGCTCTACTGGGACAAAAAGCTTACAGCACCTGGTATTCCCAGGCGGTCTCCCATCCAAGTACTAACCAGGCCCGACCCTGCTTAGCTTCCGAGATCGGACGAGATCGGGCGTATTCAGGCTGGTATGGCCGTAAGCGAGGGAACAACTCTTGGTACACCATATAAAGTCAATGTGTCACTCACTCTGAACGAGACACAGAAAAGTATCCACTTTATGACACAGACTGAAGAAGCTCAAACCTTGCTTACATTTCCAAGATATATATATATATATATATATATATATATATATATATATATATATATATATATATATATATATATATATATATTTGAGTCTTGTGGGGGGAGGGGGGGGGGGAAGAGGGCATATCCTATGTTGACTTATGACAAGCTCATGGACTAGGGCCCTATAAAATAGGCGTTGCGGACCGAATCACGGAATCCAGACATTAAACCCAAATTCAACAATATTCAAACATTTATTGAACTTAGTAGGAAATCAACTAAATCTATTCAACTTGTTAGAAAACGCATTCATTTGCCCAAGCCAATCATAAGACATGAACAAAATGCATCAGTGATTGGTATTTCCATGAACTTTCTGAAAGGGCACAGGAATGCCCCTGTCTGTGTGCATGTGTGCGGTGCGCGCGTATGTCTACACTTTGTGTAGCCGTTAGCGATGATGCTAATGATAACCTTCTTCTGGTAGGGAAGGAATGGCTTTCCCCCAAAACCTTCGCAAGTAAATGTTAACTACAAAGTAGCCTATGCCTGCCTGGCAGAATTATACCGTGATCATTTGCATCACTCCAGTGGCCATTTGTCCTACAGCAACACCGCTTAACCAAACAAAGGTCTCTTCCTGGTGCACGCTTGCATTTAAGGGTAACTACACCCCAAAATCTAAATGTCTTCCATTTTTCCCAGACCTCAAAAATGGTCACCTGATAGGGTTTAAACATTGTTGTGGACATAGAACATCCAATTGTGCTGTTTTGCTATTAAAAAGGTGTACTTTTGAGAGCGAAAACCTGCCAAAACAGGGACAAACGGTCAACGGGGAAATCTAAACGGAGAAAAGGGAACTTGGGAATTAACGGAATCAGGCAAAACATTGAAGGGATTTTATAGTGCCCTAATGGACTACAGACATTGACAGTCTCCTAGACTAAAAACAAAGGCTGTATGTACTGCCTACATTTTGAGGGAAACGCAATGTCCATTATTTGATTTGATCAGGGCAGGGCAGGGCAGGGCAGCACACACAAACTGCATTTAGTCCAATAACAATCCATGATATTATTAGGGTGATAAATAAAAGGCAATTGCTCCATGACACAAGAGCACGCTCTACTGGGACAAAAAGCTTACAGCACCTGGTATTCCCAGGCGGTCTTCCATCCAAGTACTAACCAGGCCCGACCCTGCTTAGCTTCCAAGATCGGACAAGATCGGGCGTATTCAGGCTGGTATGGCCGTAAGCGAGGGAACAACTCTTGGTACACTATATAAAGTCAATGTGTCACTCACTCTGAACGAGACACAGAAAAGTATCCACTTTATGACACAGACTGAAGAAGCTCAAACCTTGCTTACATTTCCAAGATATATATATATATATATATATATATATATATATATATATATATATATATATATATATATATATATATATATATGAGTCTTGTGGGGGGGGGGGGGGGGGGCATATCCTATGTTGACTTATGACAAGTTCATGGACTAGGGCCCTATAAAATAGGCGTTGCGGACCGAATCACGGAATCCAGACATTAAACCCAAATTCAACAATATTCAAACATTTATTGAACTTAGTAGGAAATCAACTAAATCTATTCAACTTGTTAGAAAACGCATTCATTTGCCCAAGCCAATCATAAGACATGAACAAAATGCATCAGTGATTGGTATTTCCATGAACTTTCTGAAAGGGCACAGGAATGCCCCTGTCTGTGTGCATGTGTGCGGTGCGCGCGTATGTCTACACTTTGTATAGCCGTTAGCGATGATGCTAATGATAACCTTCTTCTGGTAGGGAAGGAATGGCTTTCCCCCAAAACCTTCGCAAGTAAATGTTAACTACAAAGTAGCCTATGCCTGCCTGACAGAATTATACCGTGATCATTTGCATCACTCCAGTGGCCATTTGTCCTACAGCAACACCGCTTAACCAAACAAAGGTCTCTTCCTGATGCACGCTTGCATTTAAGGGTAACTACACCCCAAAATCTAAATGTCTTCCATTTTTCCCAGACCTCAAAAATGGTCACCTGATAGGGTTTAAACATTGTTGTGGACATAGAACATCCAATTGTGCTGTTTTGCTATTAAAAAGGTGTACTTTTGAGAGCGAAAACCTGCCAAAACAGGGACAAACGGTCAACGGGGAAATCTAAACGGAGAAAAGGGAACTTGGGAATTAACGGAATCAGGCAAAACATTGAAGGGATTTTATAGTGCCCTAATGGACTACAGACATTGACAGTCTCCTAGACTAAAAACAAAGGCTGTATGTACTGCCTACATTTTGAGGGAAACGCAATGTCCATTATTTGATTTGATCAGGGCAGGGCAGGGCAGGGCAGGGCAGGGCAGCACACACAAACTGCATTTAGTCCAATAACAATCCATGATATTATTAGGGTGATAAATAAAAGGCAATTGCTCCATGACACAAGAGCACGCTCTACTGGGACAAAAAGCTTACAGCACCTGGTATTCCCAGGCGGTCTCCCATCCAAGTACTAACCAGGCCCGACCCTGCTTAGCTTCCGAGATCGGACGAGATCGGGCGTATTCAGGCTGGTATGGCCGTAAGCGAGGGAACAACTCTTGGTACACTATATAAAGTCAATGTGTCACTCACTCTGAACGAGACACAGAAAAGTATCCACTTTATGACACAGACTGAAGAAGCTCAAACCTTGCTTACATTTCCAAGATATATATATATATATATTTTTTTTTGAGTCTTGTGGGGGTGGAAGAGGGCATATCCTATGTTGATTTATGACAAGTTCATGGACTAGGGCCCTATAAAATAGGCGTTGCGGACCGAATCACGGAATCCAGACATTAAACCCAAATTCAACAATATTCAAACATTTATTGAACTTAGTAGGAAATCAACTAAATCTATTCAACTTGTTAGAAAACGCATTCATTTGCCCAAGCCAATCATAAGACATGAACAAAATGCATCAGTGATTGGTATTTCCATGAACTTTCTGAAAGGGCACAGGAATGCCCCTGTCTGTGTGCATGTGTGCGGTGCGCGCGTATGTCTACACTTTGTGTAGCCGTTAGCGATGATGCTAATGATAACCTTCTTCTGGTAGGGAAGGAATGGCTTTCCCCCAAAACCTTCGCAAGTAAATGTTAACTACAAAGTAGCCTATGCCTGCCTGGCAGAATTATACCGTGATCATTTGCATCACTCCAGTGGCCATTTGTCCTACAGCAACACCGCTTAACCAAACAAAGGTCTCTTCCTGGTGCACGCTTGCATTTAAGGGTAACTACACCCCAAAATCTAAATGTCTTCCATTTTTCCCAGACCTCAAAAATGGTCACCTGATAGGGTTTAAACATTGTTGTTGACATAGAACATCCAATTGTGCTGTTTTGCTATTAAAAAGGTGTACTTTTGAGAGCGAAAACCTGCCAAAACAGGGACAAACGGTCAACAAGGAAATCTAAACGGAGAAAAGGGAACTTGGGAATTAACGGAATCAGGCAAAACATTGAAGGGATTTTATAGTGCCCTAATGGACTACAGACATTGACAGTCTCCTAGACTAAAAACAAAGGCTGTATGTACTGCCTACATTTTGAGGGAAACGCAATGTCCATTATTTGATTTGATCAGGGCAGGGCAGGGCAGCACACACAAACTGCATTTAGTCCAATAACAATCCATGATATTATTAGGGTGATAAATAAAAGGCAATTGCTCCATGACACAAGAGCACGCTCTACTGGGACAAAAAGCTTACAGCACCTGGTATTCCCAGGCGGTCTCCCATCCAAGTACTAACCAGGCCCGACCCTGCTTAGCTTCCGAGATCGGACGAGATCGGGCGTATTCAGGCTGGTATGGCCGTAAGCGAGGGAACAACTCTTGGTACACTATATAAAGTCAATGTGTCACTCACTCTGAACGAGACAGAAAAGTATCCACTTTATGACACAGACTGAAGAAGCTCAAACCTTGCTTACATTTCCAAGATATATATATATATATATATATATATATATATATATATATATATATATATATATTTGAGTCTTGTGGGGGTGGAAGAGGGCATATCCTATGTTGACTTATGACAAGTTCATGGACTAGGGCCCTATAAAATAGGCGTTGCGGACCGAATCACGGAATCCAGACATTAAACCCAAATTCAACAATATTCAAACATTTATTGAACTTAGTAGGAAATCAACTAAATCTATTCAACTTGTTAGAAAATATATTCATTTGCCCAAGCCAATCATAAGACATGAACAAAATGCATCAGTGATTGGTATTTCCATGAACTTTCTGAAAGGGCACAGGAATGCCCCTGTCTGTGTGCATGTGTGCGGCGCGCGCGTATGTCTACACTTTGTGTAGCCGTTAGCGATGATGCTAATGATAACCTTCTTCTGGTAGGGAAGGAATGGCTTTCCCCCAAAACCTTCGCAAGTAAATGTTAACTACAAAGTAGCCTATGCCTGCCTGGCAGAATTATACCGTGATCATTTGCATCACTCCAGTGGCCATTTGTCCTACAGCAACACCGCTTAACCAAACAAAGGTCTCTTCCTGGTGCACGCTTGCATTTAAGGGTAACTACACCCCAAAATCTAAATGTCTTCCATTTTTCCCAGACCTCAAAAATGGTCACCTGATAGGGTTTAAACATTGTTGTGGACATAGAACATCCAATTGTGCTGTTTTGCTATTAAAAAGGTGTACTTTTGAGAGCGAAAACCTGCCAAAACAGGGACAAACGGTCAACGGGGAAATCTAAACGGAGAAAAGGGAACTTGGGAATTAACGGAATCAGGCAAAACATTGAAGGGATTTTATAGTGCCCTAATGGACTACAGACATTGACAGTCTCCTAGACTAAAAACAAAGGCTGTATGTACTGCCTACATTTTGAGGGAAACGCAATGTCCATTATTTGATTTGATCAGGGCAGGGCAGGGCAGGGCAGGGCAGGGCAGGGCAGCACACACAAACTGCATTTAGTCCAATAACAATCCATGATATTATTAGGGTGATAAATAAAAGGCAATTGCTCCATGACACAAGAGCACGCTCTACTGGGACAAAAAGCTTACAGCACCTGGTATTCCCAGGCGGTCTCCCATCCAAGTACTAACCAGGCCCGACCCTGCTTAGCTTCCGAGATCGGACGAGATCGGGCGTATTCAGGCTGGTATGGCCGTAAGCGAGGGAACAACTCTTGGTACACTATATAAAGTCAATGTGTCACTCACTCTGAACGAGACACAGAAAAGTATCCACTTTATGACACAGACTGAAGAAGCTCAAACCTTGCTTACATTTCCAAGATATATATATATATAATTTTTTTTTTGAGTCTTGTGGGGGTGGAAGAGGGCATATCCTATGTTGATTTATGACAAGTTCATGGACTAGGGCCCTATAAAATAGGCGTTGCGGACCGAATCACGGAATCCAGACATTAAACCCAAATTCAACAATATTCAAACATTTATTGAACTTAGTAGGAAATCAACTAAATCTATTCAACTTGTTAGAAAACGCATTCATTTGCCCAAGCCAATCATAAGACATGAACAAAATGCATCAGTGATTGGTATTTCCATGAACTTTCTGAAAGGGCACAGGAATGCCCCTGTCTGTGTGCATGTGTGCGGTGCGCGCGTATGTCTACACTTTGTGTAGCCGTTAGCGATGATGCTAATGATAACCTTCTTCTGGTAGGGAAGGAATGGCTTTCCCCCAAAACCTTCGCAAGTAAATGTTAACTACAAAGTAGCCTATGCCTGCCTGGCAGAATTATACCGTGATCATTTGCATCACTCCAGTGGCCATTTGTCCTACAGCAACACCGCTTAACCAAACAAAGGTCTCTTCCTGGTGCACGCTTGCATTTAAGGGTAACTACACCCCAAAATCTAAATGTCTTCCATTTTTCCCAGACCTCAAAAATGGTCACCTGATAGGGTTTAAACATTGTTGTTGACATAGAACATCCAATTGTGCTGTTTTGCTATTAAAAAGGTGTACTTTTGAGAGCGAAAACCTGCCAAAACAGGGACAAACGGTCAACAAGGGAATCTAAACGGAGAAAAGGGAACTTGGGAATTAACGGAATCAGGCAAAACATTGAAGGGATTTTATAGTGCCCTAATGGACTACAGACATTGACAGTCTCCTAGACTAAAAACAAAGGCTGTATGTACTGCCTACATTTTGAGGGAAACGCAATGTCCATTATTTGATTTGATCAGGGCAGGGCAGGGCAGGGCAGGGCAGCACACACAAACTGCATTTAGTCCAATAACAATCCATGATATTATTAGGGTGATAAATAAAAGGCAATTGCTCCATGACACAAGAGCACGCTCTACTGGGACAAAAAGCTTACAGCACCTGGTATTCCCAGGCGGTCTCCCATCCAAGTACTAACCAGGCCCGACCCTGCTTAGCTTCCAAGATCGGACGAGATCGGGCGTATTCAGGCTGGTATGGCCGTAAGCGAGGGAACAACTCTTGGTACACTATATAAAGTCAATGTGTCACTCACTCTGAAAGGGACACAGAAACGTATCCACTTTATGACACAGACTGAAGAAGCTCAAACCTTGCTTACATTTCCAAGATATATATATATATATATATATATATATATATATATATATATATATATATATATATATATATATATATATATATATATATATATATATATATATATATTGAGTCTTGTGGGGGTGGAAGAGGGCATATCCTATGTTGACTTATGACAAGTTCATGGACTAGGGCCCTATAAAATAGGCGTTGCGGACCGAATCACGGAATCCAGACATTAAACCCAAATTCAACAATATTCAAACATTTATTGAACTTAGTAGGAAATCAACTAAATCTATTCAACTTGTTAGAAAACGCATTCATTTGCCCAAGCCAATCATAAGACATGAACAAAATGCATCAGTGATTGGTATTTCCATGAACTTTCTGAAAGGGCACAGGAATGCCCCTGTCTGTGTGCATGTGTGCGGTGCGCGCGTATGTCTACACTTTGTGTAGCCGTTAGCGATGATGCTAATGATAACCTTCTTCTGGTAGGGAAGGAATGGCTTTCCCCCAAAACCTTCGCAAGTAAATGTTAACTACAAAGTAGCCTATGCCTGCCTGGCAGAATTATACCGTGATCATTTGCATCACTCCAGTGGCCATTTGTCCTACAGCAACACCGCTTAACCAAACAAAGGTCTCTTCCTGGTGCACGCTTGCATTTAAGGGTAACTACACCCCAAAATCTAAATGTCTTCCATTTTTCCCAGACCTCAAAAATGGTCACCTGATAGGGTTTAAACATTGTTGTTGACATAGAACATCCAATTGTGCTGTTTTGCTATTAAAAATGTGTACTTTTGAGAGCGAAAACCTGCCAAAACAGGGACAAACGGTCAACGGGGAAATCTAAACGGAGAAAAGGGAACTTGGGAATTAACGGAATCAGGCAAAACATTGAAGGGATTTTATAGTGCCCTAATGGACTACAGACATTGACAGTCTCCTAGACTAAAAACAAAGGCTGTATGTACTGCCTACATTTTGAGGGAAACGCAATGTCCATTATTTGATTTGATCAGGGCAGGGCAGGGCAGCACACACAAACTGCATTTAGTCCAATAACAATCCATGATATTATTAGGGTGATAAATAAAAGGCAATTGCTCCATGACACAAGAGCACGCTCTACTGGGACAAAAAGCTTACAGCACCTGGTATTCCCAGGCGGTCTCCCATCCAAGTACTAACCAGGCCCGACCCTGCTTAGCTTCCGAGATCTGACGAGATCGGGCGTATTCAGGCTGGTATGGCCGTAAGCGAGGGAACAACTCTTGGTACACTATATAAAGTCAATGTGTCACTCACTCTGAACGAGACAGAAAAGTATCCACTTTATGACACAGACTGAAGAAGCTCAAACCTTGCTTACATTTCCAAGATATATATATATATATATATATATATATATATATATATATATATATATATATATATATATATATATATATATATATATATATATATATATATATATTTGAGTCTTGTGGGGGTGGAAGAGGGCATATCCTATGTTGACTTATGACAAGTTCATGGACTAGGGCCCTATAAAATAGGCGTTGCGGACCGAATCACGGAATCCAGACATTAAACCCAAATTCAACAATATTCAAACATTTATTGAACTTAGTAGGAAATCAACTAAATCTATTCAACTTGTTAGAAAACATATTCATTTGCCCAAGCCAATCATAAGACATGAACAAAATGCATCAGTGATTGGTATTTCCATGAACTTTCTGAAAGGGCACAGGAATGCCCCTGTCTGTGTGCATGTGTGCGGCGCGCGCGTATGTCTACACTTTGTGTAGCCGTTAGCGATGATGCTAATGATAACCTTCTTCTGGTAGGGAAGGAATGGCTTTCCCCCAAAACCTTCGCAAGTAAATGTTAACTACAAAGTAGCCTATGCCTGCCTGGCAGAATTATACCGTGATCATTTGCATCACTCCAGTGGCCATTTGTCCTACAGCAACACCGCTTAACCAAACAAAGGTCTCTTCCTGGTGCACGCTTGCATTTAAGGGTAACTACACCCCAAAATCTAAATGTCTTCCATTTTTCCCAGACCTCAAAAATGGTCACCTGATAGGGTTTAAACATTGTTGTGGACATAGAACATCCAATTGTGCTGTTTTGCTATTAAAAAGGTGTACTTTTGAGAGCGAAAACCTGCCAAAACAGGTACAAACGGTCAACGGGGAAATCTAAACGGAGAAAAGGGAACTTGGGAATTAACGGAATCAGGCAAAACATTGAAGGGATTTTATAGTGCCCTAATGGACTACAGACATTGACAGTCTCCTAGACTAAAAACAAAGGCTGTATGTACTGCCTACATTTTGAGGGAAACGCAATGTCCATTATTTGATTTGATCAGGGCAGGGCAGGGCAGGGCAGGGCAGCACACACAAACTGCATTTAGTCCAATAACAATCCATGATATTATTAGGGTGATAAATAAAAGGCAATTGCTCCATGACACAAGAGCACGCTCTACTGGGACAAAAAGCTTACAGCACCTGGTATTCCCAGGCGGTCTCCCATCCAAGTACTAACCAGGCCCGACCCTGCTTAGCTTCCGAGATCGGACGAGATCGGGCGTATTTTTTTTTTTTTTTTTTTTTTTTTTTTTTAAATTAACCCATCTTTATATCATAGCTTCATATTTCACATCTTCACATCATATCATAGCTCCACAGCTTCTTTTTTTTTTTTTACATATCATAGCTTCATATTTCACATCATTTCTTCACATCTCATAGCTTCACAGCTTCTTTTTTTACATATCATAGCTTCATATTTCACATCTCATAGCTTCACAGCTTATTTTTTACATATCATAGCTTCATATTTCACATCACTTCTTCACATCTCATAGCTTCACAGCTTCTTTTTACATATCATAGCTTCATATTTCACATCACTTCTTCACATCTCATAGCTTCACAGCTTCTTTTTTACATATCATAGCTTCATATTTCACATCTCATAGCTTCACAGCTTATTTTTACATATCATAGCTTCATATTTCACATCTCATAGCTTCACAGCTTATTTTTTCCATATCATATCTTCATATTTCACATCTTCACATCTCAGCCTATAACGCAGATTATCAGTCCACGTCATAGCTTCTTACATGCTTTTTACAGCAACTGGTATTCCAAGGTGGTCCCCCATCCAAGTACTAACCAGCCCTAAACCTGCTTAGCTTCCGAGATCTGACGAGATCGGGCGTATTCAGGCTGGTATGGCCGTAAGCGAGGGAACAACTCTTGGTACACTATATAAAGTCAATGTGTCACTCACTCTGAACGAGACACAGAAAAGTATCCACTTTATGACACAGACTGAAGAAGCTCAAACCTTGCTTACATTTCCAAGATATATATATATATATATATATATATATATATATATATTTGAGTCTCGTGGGGGTGGAAGAGGGCATATCCTATGTTGACTTATGACAAGTTCATGGACTAGGGCCCTATAAAATATGCGTTGTGGACCGAATCACGGAATCCAGACATTAAACCCAAATTCAACAATATTCAAACATTTATTGAACTTAGTAGGAAATCAACTAAATCTATTCAACTTGTTAGAAAACATATTAATTTGCCCAAGCCAATCATAAGACATGAACAAAATGCATCAGTGATTGGTATTTCCATGAACTTTCTGAAAGGGCACAGGAATGCCCCTGTCTGTGTGCATGTGTGCGGTGCGCGCGTATGTCTACACTTTGTGTAGCCGTTAGCGATGATGCTAATGATAACCTTCTTCTGGTAGGGAAGGAATGGCTTTCCCCCAAAACCTTCGCAAGTAAATGTTAACTACAAAGTAGCCTATGCCTGCCTGGCAGAATTATACCGTGATCATTTGCATCACTCCAGTGGCCATTTGTCCTACAGCAACACCGCTTAACCAAACAAAGGTCTCTTCCTGGTGCACGCTTGCATTTAAGGGTAACTACACCCCAAAATCTAAATGTCTTCCATTTTTCCCAGACCTCAAAAATGGTCACCTGATAGGGTTTAAACATTGTTGTGGACATAGAACATCCAATTGTGCTGTTTTGCTATTAAAAAGGTGTACTTTTGAGAGCGAAAACCTGCCAAAACAGGGACAAACGGTCAACGGGGAAATCTAAACGGAGAAAAGGGAACTTGGGAATTAACGGAATCAGGCAAAACATTGAAGGGATTTTATAGTGCCCTAATGGACTACAGACATTGACAGTCTCCTAGACTAAAAACAAAGGCTGTATGTACTGCCTACATTTTGAGGGAAACGCAATGTCCATTATTTGATTTGATCAGGGCAGGGCAGGGCAGGGCAGCACACACAAACTGCATTTAGTCCAATAACAATCGATGATATTATTAGGGTGATAAATAAAAGGCAATTGCTCCATGACACAAGAGCACGCTCTACTGGGACAAAAAGCTTACAGCACCTGGTATTCCCAGGCGGTCCCCCATCCAAGTACTAACCAGGCCCGACCCTGCTTAGCTTCCGAGATCGGACGAGATCGGGCATATTCAGGCTGGTATGGCCGTAAGCGAGGGAACAACTCTTGGTACACTATATAAAGTCAATGTGTCACTCACTCTGAACGACACACAGAAAAGTATCCACTTTATGACACAGACTGAAGAAGCTCAAACCTTGCTTACATTTCCAAGATAGATATATATATATATATATATATATATATATATATATATATATATTTGAGTCTTGTGGGGGTGGAAGAGGGCATATCCTATGTTGACTTATGACAAGTTCATGGACTAGGGCCCTATAAAATAGGCGTTGCGGACCGAATCACGGAATCCAGACATTAAACCCAAATTCAACAATATTCAAACATTTATTGAACTTAGTAGGAAATCAACTAAATCTATTCAACTTGTTAGAAAACATATTAATTTGCCCAAGCCAATCATAAGACATGAACAAAATGCATCAGTGATTGGTATTTCCATGAACTTTCTGAAAGGGCACAGGAATGCCCCTGTCTGTGTGCATGTGTGCGGTGCGCGCGTATGTCTACACTTTGTGTAGCCGTTAGCGATGATGCTAATGATAACCTTCTTCTGGTAGGGAAGGAATGGCTTTCCCCCAAAACCTTCGCAAGTAAATGTTAACTACAAAGTAGCCTATGCCTGCCTGGCAGAATTATACCGTGATCATTTGCATCACTCCAGTGGCCATTTGTCCTACAGCAACACCGCTTAACCAAACAAAGGTCTCTTCCTGGTGCACGCTTGCATTTAAGGGTAACTACACCCCAAAATCTAAATGTCTTCCATTTTTCCCAGACCTCAAAAATGGTCACCTGATAGGGTTTAAACATTGTTGTGGACATAGAACATCCAATTGTGCTGTTTTGCTATTAAAAAGGTGTACTTTTGAGAGCGAAAACCTGCC